>NC_086383.1:13249592-13549592 GCF_036588685.1 Mytilus trossulus | reverse complement strand
GGCAAACTGAAAATAGAAAACAAAACCGATAAAGTCAACATCTTTCCCAATTATAAAGGCACAACATGAAACGTGATGCCACCCAAATGCATACTTTACCTGCTTGTTGTGGTAATACAGATTGAACATATGTTTAAAACTTTGTTTGAGGCAAACTGAAAATAGAAAACAAAACCGATAAAGTCAACATCTTTCCCAATTATAAAGGCACAACATGAAACGTGATGCCACCCAAATGCATACTTTACCTGCTTGTTGTGGTAATACAGATTGAACATATGTTTAAAACTTTGTTTGAGGCAAACTGAAAATAGAAAACAAAACCGATAAAGTCAACATCTTTCCCAATTATAAAGGCACAACATGAAACGTGATGCCACCCAAATGCATACTTTACCTGCTTGTTGTGGTAATACAGATTGAACATATGTTTAAAACTTTGTTTGAGGCAATCTTAAGTTATAGTACGGAAATAAAAAAACAGCAGTTTTTTTTTATTTGAAAATTGGCATAACTTTAGAAATCGTAAAAAGACTATGCTCAAATCACAATTATTTCAGAAAATATACTTGATCTAGTATGACACTATATTTTTTATTTCTTTGAAACGACTCATCCATTTTACCTATAAACTTTTCTCCTTTTCAAGAATTTTAAATACATCCTACCCATAACAATATTAACATTAATAGGAACATATTATATAATCATATAAACCTACGGTCCATGATTTGAAAATTCTTGTAAACTTTACAAAATTTGAAAAATCAATACTTGATAATAAAGGTTACAAATATAATACAAGTACAGGGTTAAATAATTTAAAATCACGTTGCATTATTATAATTTATTACGTTGTATAACTAGAAATAATTACATGTAATTCTTAGATTTTTAAAATGTTCTGTTACATATTTGTGAATAATTATGATAATTATGAACTTTCTTTGTCTTCAAAAATTGATTGAAAAAGTACAATGTATAGTATTTATGTGAATTATGCATATGTTGTAGTATATAAAAATAATCATTTGACTTCAATAAATATTGGTATTTGAAGAGTTTTCTATGAGTGACGACTTATTTACCTTGTCAAATATAATTGTGAGTGTTGACTGTGCATCAGCTGAAGACACAACACTGACAGGTCGAAAGTGTACGTGTCTCTTTTTTCTTACACGCAAAGAACAATATCTTCACTTCTGAATGCAAACAAAACATGTGTATAGCAGCTCAATGCTACCTTAAGCATGTTGGTCCTTAGATATAGGTATAAAAAAAAATCATATAAACTGAAAAAATAATAGGACTTTTGATTATTCACAGAATTATTGCATGAATACTGGATGGTCAAATCACGTTGAAACGTACGATATGAAACGGCGCTCGATAAAGCGAATAGTGTTTTATAGCCATATCTGTTATAAGATACCTCCTGCCCATAACAATTTCTGCTATATGCGTTAGTTAATAAAAATATAGATGAATAGATACAGTTTGCATTACATTTAATAAGTTAAATTTATTTATCTGTCGTAATCATCAATAATGTGAGAACAAAAGTTCGTTCATTATTTGCATTTGAATTTGAAACATCTTTTGTTTGTTAAGTAAAAATCGAGTATAGATTTCTTTACACCACAACCACGACTAATATCCGTCATTTTTGTACAAGGATTTTCAAAGGTTTTAAAGATCTATGGACTGTGTATACATAACTGATCATGTAATCTCTATCTGTCTTGTGTTTGCATCAAATGAGATATTGTAAAGAAATTCCAACACCTCCTGCCCATACACTACTTAAGTTAATTGGAATATACGATATGACCACATAAATCAACAGCCTGGGATTTGACAATTCCTACACACTTTGCAAATCTGTAGAAACAATACTTAAAAGTAACGGAGAAACACCATACTAATGCTTTGTACCTATAAGGCAATTTAGAATGTCATTGAAGTATTTGCATTTTGTCTCGTTGTACAACTGGAAACAAATACATGGGATTAGTAGATTTTTTTAATGTTCTGTAACATTTTGTAAATAATTATGATAATTTGTCACTCCTTGTCGGTACAAGTTGTTGTCAAAAATACAATGAGTATGTATATACGATCCATAAATATGTTGTAATTTACAATTAATAAGTAAAATTTATAAATGTTGTTATTTGAATTTTTTTCTAAGCGTTTACTTAAGATACCAAGAATATAATTCTTAGCAGAATCTGTTGTGTTGCTATTGTATTGCTGATCATGTGCTGTTTAGTTTACTTCTATCTTTAGTCCAAATAACAAAAAAAAGAATAAAAAGAATCATCAACAATGAGCTATAACTTCTTTAAAGAGTTACAATCTACCTTACGGTATATGTCGGCAACACTTGACTTTTTGTAACTGTGGATCTTGACTTGCTGAACATTTTTTCCTTTAAAGCGTTTCTTTATCTAGTATAATTTTCTATAATATATAACAAAGTGCCTAAGGTGAAAATCGTCTTCAAGGTAGTACGGTAGTATAGATTAAAAATGATAAATTTTATCCAGACTTTGCCAACACATAGTATATATTGTGAAATGTTCAAAAATATATATAACATCATAGGTCACTGAACATTTTGAAATTCACAAGCTACAGGTTGTAACACAATGACAGATTAAACGGGAAAAAAAAACAGCATTATATGACCAGAAGCTAACCTAAATGATAGAATTAAAAACAAAAAGGAAGAAAATAGCTTTTAAAAAATGAATTGAGCAAATCATGAGATAAGATAAGGTCGCCGTTCATTTTTTTTCTTCTTCTACGGTTTAAAATAGCAAAAGTTCATGTAGAATTTCTTCGAAAATGCACCATATCAGATTATCTCCCCTAATATCCCAAATTCAAAAACATGAAAAAATCAAAAACACAAAATATACGCTTGAAAAAAAATATTAGTTGTAATTAGTTCAAATCTAATACAGTTATTTTCTTTAAATAAAAATTTACTGCGTTTCTGCATAAAATTTTGCTTACTTGATTAAAAAATGGACCTTACGATCTCTGGGATTTTCAATCAAATAATGCAAAAACACTACATCAAGTGCAATTATTTCAATAAGAAGTCGCCTTCATATGGTCTTCGTTGTTGATTTAAGATATAAGGCAAAATACACAAAAATGTGGTCCCAATCATCATCAAAGGACATGAACTGTAAAAAGGAGTCGTTTAACGATATAACTTTATAAAAGAACATAACTCCAAGACGACAAAGATGACACAATCCAAACTTGTACTGGCTCTTAGTTCTAATGATTGGATCAATGTGTATGAGTTCGATAAATTTGCTTGATGCAAACTGAAAATAGAAAACAAAATCGATAAAGTCCACATATTTACCATTTATAAAGGCAAAACATGAAACGTGATGCCACCCAAATGCATACTTTACCTGCTTGTTGTGGTAATACAGATTGAACATATGTTTAAAACTTTGTTCGAGGCAAACTGAAGATATACATGTTATGGTACGAAAAAAAAATTACAGCAGTTTTTTGTATTTGAAAATGGGCATAACTTTAGAAATCGTAAAAAGACTATGCTCAAATCACAATTATTTTAGAAAATATACTTGATCTAGTATGATACTATATATCTATTTCCTTGAAACGACTCATCCGTTTTACCTAATAACTTTTCTCCATTGCAAGAATTTCAAATACATCCTACCTATAACAATACTAACATCAATAGGAACATATGATATAATCATATAAACCTACGGTCCATGATTTGAAAATTCTTGTAAACTTTACAAAATTTGAAAAATCAATACTTGATAATAAAGGCTGCATATATAATACAAGTACAGGGTAAAATAATTTAAAATCGAGTTGCATTATTAGAATTTATTACGTTGTATAACTAGAAATACATGTAATTACATGTAATTCTTAGATTTTTTAAATGTTCTGTAACATATTTGTGAATAATTATGATAAATATGAACTTTCTTTGTCTTCAAAAATTGATTGAAAAAGTACAATGTATAGTATTTATGTGAATTATGCATATGTTGTAGTATATAAAAATAATCATTTGACTTCAATAAATATTGGTATTTGAAGAGTTTTCTATGAGTGACGGCTTATTAACCTTGTCAAATATAATTGTGAGAGTTGACTGCGCTTCAGCTGAAGACTCAACACTGACAGGTCAAAAGTGTACGTGTCTCTTTTTTCTTACACGCAAAGATAATATCTTAACTTCTGAACGCAAACAATACATGTATATAGCAGCTCATTGCTACCTTAAGCATTTTGGTCCTTAGATATCGGTATAAAAAAATCATATAAACTGCAAAAATAACAGGACTTTTGATTTTTCACACAATTATTGCATGGATACTGGATGGTCAAATCACGTTGAAACGTACGATATGAAACGGCGCTCGATAAAGTAAATAGTGTTTTACAGCCATATCTGTTATAAGATACCTTCTGCCTATAGCAATATCTGCTATATGCGTTAGTTAATAGAAATATAGATGAATAGATACAGTTTGCATTACATTTAATAAGTTATATTTATTTATCTGTCGTCATCATCAATAATGTGAGATCAAAAGTTCGTTCATTATTTGCATTTGAATTTGAAACATCTTTTGTTTATAAAGTAAAAATCGAGTATATATTTCTTTACACCACAACCACGACTAATATCCGTCAGTTTTGTACAAGGAGTTTCAAAGGTTTTAAAGATCTATGGACTGGGTATACATTAAGTTAATTGGAATATACGAGATAATCACAAAAATCAAAGGCCTGAGATTTTATAATTCCTATACACGTTACATAATCTGCAGAAACAATACTTAAAAGTAATGAAAAAAACACCATACAAATGCATTGTACCGTTAAGGCAATTTAGAATGTCAATGAAATATTGGTATTTTGTCTCGTTGTATAACTGTTGTTGTTATTGGTTTTGGAAGGCGGCTTACTTATGTAGCAATTATGCCTTAAATTCGTATTACATAATTTAAAATATTATGTATACTCGTATATACTTTCAGTCTTAAATTTATTTTAAGTATTACGTTTTGACGAGTAATTATATGAAACTCTGACGAACATTGTTGACTGAATTACAAGGAAATATATATATGTTGAGAGACAAAAAAAAAACACACAGATCAGAAGGTACTTGTTCTATGTTAATGAAATGAATCAAGAGCAAATGATAGTCCCTTATGAAATGTACATAATTAACTGATAGGTGTCATAAAATTGTTTAGAACATTTCTATGGTTGTTCACCTTTGTGTCGTCTGTGATATACTTATATACATTTATATAAAAAAGTATATTTAGAAACCGGTAACAAGACATGTGCAAGTTATATGCTACTAATGTAAGGACGTCTCCTTCGATTGGTGTAGCAAATAAAGAACCCTTAAGGTAGATGGGGTGTCTTAATTATAGTCCATAGATTTTTTTTATAATTTGCCATAATGTAGTTTGTAGTATGCTTTATAAAAAAAAATAATAAAAAAAGAATGGGTCAACCGGGCTTATTTTCATTCTACACTGTTCAAAATTGACAAATTTAGTATAGATTATGCATGGAAAACCCAATTTTCTGCAATAAAGCATTAACTACACCATAGAATTTTGAAATAACATATGAGAAGGTAGCTTGAATAGTATGCTTTCAGTTAAGAAAAAGAAAAAATGGGGTCATCAGGTCCGTTTTCTTGCTAAATAATAAATTAGAAAAATTTCTAACACATTCTATAGTAAAAGTTCCTTAATCTGAATTATCTGCCCTTGCATTTGAGTTGTCTCCTCTTATGTGGCAAAGTTTGAAAAAAATTGATAAAACAAAAGTTTTCTGTTTTTTGTAAAATACAATCTTAAATATGATAAAACATTTCATTTTCTATATAGAAGTGGAAGTTCTAACACATGAATTACCTACTACTCTAAAATTTTGCACATTCTATTAATGATCTAGACCTTGTTTTCTTGTATTTCAAAATCCAAGATGGAGGAAGACACCCTATCTACCTTAAGAAAGGATTGATTGTAGTTTTTTCTTTCCATAATGGTAAGTTGCATCAAATTTTTCCAAATAAATTGCCAAAGACATACTGGTATTTAGTGATTCCTTATTCCCTGACAAGGAAAAAAACCACTTCTGTCAATGAACGAGACATCATCCTTACCTATGCTCTTAGTCGCCTATTTAGATTTATAGTTGTATAATTACATGTGACTAGTAGATTTTTTTTAATGTTCTGTAATATTTTTTGAATAATTATGATAATTTGTCACTCCTTGTCTGTACAATGTGTTGACAAAAGTACAATGCGTATGTATGTATGATTCATAAATATCTTGTAGTATACGATGAACATTTAAAATTTACAAATTGTGGTATTTGAATGTTTTTCTAAGCGTTTACTAAAGATACTGACTTATTAACATTGTCAAGAATAATTGTAAGTGTTGACCTCATTTCACATTTAATATACCTCACATTGACCGGTCAACCATGTGTGTGTCTCTTTTCTTACACTTAAAGAACAATATCTACAATTCCAAAATGCAAACAGTATACATATTCATCAGCTAAATACTACTTTATACATTTTGATTCTTTAAATATAGGTAAAAAAGAAAACTTCTATGAAATGAAAAAAATAATATGACTTCTGTTTGAGCACGATCATTGCATGATATATCAAGAGACACATACAAAAGCCACAAATAAGTGAAACTGGTATGAATGATTATTTTTATTCAATTCCATGTTCAACGCATGCTATGGGTGATATTCTCTATAGTTTATAAAAAGACAAATGCAAACAGTATGAATGTATTTAATACTACTATTTACATTTTGATGTTTTTATCATATCACTAGGATAAAAGCTAATGCAAATATGAAATGCGATAAAGTATGAAATTATTCAAAACTACTATTTGCATGTTGATGTCTTTATTATACCACATAAATAAAATCTAATGAAAATATGAAATGCGATAAAGGTTTACTCTAAATCTAAAATTCTTTCCGAAAAAAGAACACAATATTCGAAGAGTAGTATTTGTTAAATCATGATGTGACTTGTCTTTATTCATGTTGAACCTTCATTAACAGTAGTATACTGCTGTTTGAAAATCATAAATCAATTGAGAAAACAAATTCAGATTACAATCTGAAATTGGAGAAAATCACTTCCACAATGAGAGAAAAACACCACAACAACAGAAACCATTATGTGCAACAACAAAAAAACAAAACAACAAACAAAACAAAAAACGACAATCGACACTACATCTATAAGATAACCAGTTCAAATTGCATGACTTGGGACAGAAAATTTTCTTAAAATATTTGTGGGTTGAACCTAGTATTGTGGATATCCAAACATCGTGCTTAAATAACACTGTTAAATATAACACCAAATTGACATAAAATGATTCCCGCGCTTTAAGTACAATATATCCGTAGCATTTAGGATGTGAAATATCGTTATCAATATGAATTCCACAGGTACAGCCAAATTTACTAATCAAATCATTGTATCTATTAAAAAGTAATAATGACATTTGTCAGTTTAACTTTGACTTTTTGTTCCTATTTACATGTTTGGGGAGAACATATACAGATATTATATCTATATATTTACAGATTCACACAGAAGTCATCAGTGTCGCTAGACTGTATGCCATAATATGTTAACTTATCGGACCACAGATGAATTATCACGCCGTGATTGGTTAAACGCCGTCACGTGGTGACCCCCCTATGAGACCGTATGTGGTTAGTAGGTTACATATGGTGTTCATGACGCGTTAATGGCGACGTCATCTATAAATGTTGTTTTGTTTCATTGTTTATTTTTCAACAAAACGCCGCAAAAAAGGTCCAGCGTCCGATAAATTCGTTATACGGTGAATTAATGACCCCCCTTCGGATCCATAGAGGGTGAATACAATCCATATGGGACGCGACCTCTGGCCTCACCCCCAATTGATTTAACTAACTCTCTATGGATCCGTATGGGGTCACTAGCGAACCATATAACTTATATTATTTTTTTAACAGCAAAACTTGGGCTTTGATTTTACCGTCTAGATTTTACCGTTTAGTAAATTGAATGTATCAATATGCACTCTAACGGTTAAGTTTTATTTGTTTGACTCTGTTTTCTTTCAATACAAGAACAATCTCCAGTACAAACTAACTCACTTATGCAATCTCGATTTAAAATGTTAATTCATGTTTTGTTTTTTATTTGAAAGTTCTCTATTACATACATTTACTTTTTGTGGTCGTTGCAAATGTTGCTTACATATTTCTATTGATTTTATTTTTGATTTTTTGTAATATAATGTGCGCCTACGTATATTTTGAATCTAGACCACGTAACCAAAGCGCTATTGGATCATTTGTGTATAGCCAATGAAATCATAGCGCTCTTGCATTATTTTCCCTTAAGCTCATATAAATCTGCATTTAATCTTTAAAGTATCTATATGTGAATGTGTAGAAAATTGATAGCATCTGCTTAGTTTGCATCTGCAAGTTTTGGACAGTTTTTAATTGTAAGTATATGTTTTTGTCTTTAAACAATGCTATACTGTGGATTTTTTTAATCCAATACTTAACATGTATTTTTATTACATTGTTAGTCGTTGAAATTTATCTGTTTAAATGTATAAATGATCGACGTTTTTTTTTTAAACGTAATGGTATGATCGAGCCGCCATCTTTTCGAAAAGATACCATAACTGTTAAAAGACTCTTCCATTGTCAGCTTTTTAAGGTTTAATATTGATTTTCTTTTTTGTTTCTCAAAGTGCCTCATTGTATAGGTTTGTGGGATTTGATGGTGTATGGTTGTTTTTTTCTGTATCATTTGGTCTCTTGTGGAAATTTGTCTTGATGGCAATCATACCACATGGTCTTTTTTTAAAATGAGATCTATAAGTGTATATAAAACTGTTCATTTGTTTAATTTAAGAAATTCTGTGTATAATATATCTGTATCAACACAAACTATGATTCGTACAAATAACGAAAAAAATAACTGCATTAGTCATGTTAGTTAACACGGGGAAGTTTTTAATGATCGTCATAACTCGCAGAATAGACGCAAATTAAGAACCTAAAGGCAATACACATCAGGTCCGTCTGCAATTTTTAAATCTTTGCGTCCTATTTCGTTCGCTCCGGTTCACCTCCACGTGTGTTTGAGACAAAAAATAGTCCAGGTCATTACTACCCATTGAACACATAATATGTGTATTGTGAGATTCAAATAGGGTTCAAACAGAAAAAAAACAAATTTCTAATCGAATGCGCATTGTATTATGGTCTTCGATACATTCGTTTTCAGGTATTCTACAAACGCATTGAAGTCTTTTAAGATTTGTCTTCTGATAACTGTTCAATGAACATGAAACATGAAAATAATCGAAAGTCGTACTCGACAACGCTGTGATTTTTTTTTGTCTCAAGACTTCGTTTTTTTTATTATATGACTTTAATTAACAATATATTACAAATGTTTAATGTATAGCGCTACATCTAGCATTAGGAGAATTAATGGCGCAAGAAATTTAAACCGGCGGTGAAATACCTGTATCATCTAATGGGCCAAAATATGTTCTTTCCGTACTGGTCCTGTTTGGAAAGCAATATACACACTCGATTTATATCGACAGTGGGTAATTATCAGTATTTCACAGGCTGATTAATCCCTACTAGGGCTTATTTGCTCAATATCATTTAATAACTCATGTCAAATGAATACTAAATGTTATATTTTATTTTTAATACATACTTTAAATCCATTATGAATTATGAATAATGCAAATATTCCAGGACCATGTTGAACTTTTGGCATGTGATCGTTATTGTGTTCAGCATATACAATGAGACGAATGCAACTGAGAGTAAGCTTTTCTTTATATAAATGGCTAAATAAACTCATCATAGATACCAGGACTAAATTTAGTAAACGCCAGACGTGCGTTTCGTCTACAAAAGACTCATCAGTGACGCTCGAATCAGAAAAAGTTAAAAAGGCCAAATAAAGTACGAAGTTGCAGAGCATTGAGGACCAAAATTCCTAAACGTGTTGCCAAATACAGCTATGGTAATCTATGCCTGAGGTAGAAAAGCCTTAGTATTTCAAAAAGTTCTAAAATTTGTAAACAGTAAATTTATAAGTATAACAATATCAATGACGATTCATGTCAGCACAAAAAGTGCTGACTACTTGGCTTGTGATACTCTCGGGGAATTAAATCTCCACCAGCAGTGGCATCGACCCAGTTGTTGTAGATAAACTCATCATAGAAACCAGGACTAAATTTGGTATACGCCAGTACGCGTTTCGTCTACAAAAGACTCATCAGTGATGCTCGAATAAAAAACAATTGAAAAGGCAAACAAAATACGAAGTTGAAGAGCAGTGCCAACCAAAATTCCAAAAAGTTTTGCCAAATACAGCTAAAGTTATCACAACCGGAGGCAGGAAAATGCCATAGTATTTCACAAAATTCAAAAATTTGAGAATAGTAAATTTATAACTATAACAATATTAATGACAATTCATGTCAGCACAACAAGTAAAATGTACTACAGGATCACAACAAATAATAATAACCAAAAGATATTTGAATTTCTTAAAGTGCATTGTTCATTTTGATAAATAAATCGCACGAGCACAATACATAATGTGTACGTACAAACATAAATGCAAAGAATTTCATTCAAAATTTGTCAAACTAAATGTATTTTAATTAATGTGCATCTATATATATATGTAAATGCAATAGAGTTATATTAATTTGATGTAAGAAAAAATACAATATACAATATAATGCAATTGCCTGAATTGATAATCCATTTTCACTTTGACTGCAAAAATCAATTTTAATTTCAGAAATAATTTTGGAAACAATCGTGTTTATTTTTTATCTTTGTCACCTTTTTATTATAAATAATTTACTCTTGAGAACTTACGTACAAATCGCATAATGTCAGGATATCTTGAAATATAATACCTTTATTTCAAAGAGTTAACTCGTCAATGTACGGCCTCACACGGAAGATGTGCCCAAACTAAAAACTCTAACTGTGAAAGCAGTTTTGGTTCAGGATGGACAGTGAAAGGCAGCTGTTGCAGAAGGAGACTATGTTGCGTGTGTGAGTATACAACCATGCAAGTCGTTGTCAACTAACATGTATGTTCAGTTTATTGCGTAAATATTAGCTAGATTATTTAGATGGTGGCCTTAGCTACATTTAGCCGAAGCATAGTTTGTCTAACTTCCACATTTCGTCGAGATAAATGATTTGACTTATTATACAAAGATGATATAATAAAATAAAATAAAACAACAAAGACCACAACACCCATCAATTACCACATGGTAAGAGTTTATTTTGGTCGACATGTTTCACCAACAAGTGTGGCGTCTTCAGGACAATATTGTACATGAAATAAAATGTATTTATATTTATAACGTCGTCATAACAACCGCCAAATTTGAACTTCACTGTTTGATTTCATGAATAATATTGCTCCGAAGAAGTTACACTTGTTGGCGAAACATGTCGACCAATCTAAACTTTTACCATGCGGTAATTCATGGGTGTTGTTGTCTTTGTTGTTTAATTTTACTTTTATAGTGAAAGACAACTGCGGATACCTTAAGGTATCTCCCCACTATAACCCAACCGCCCGATAACCACTTCAGGTGTTGGTTCACTGTGTTCAAATTGAAAGATGATATAATATAAAATATTATATATGGTGTGTTAATAACCTATCATTCCTCTGACTGTTGGTGTGTATAATAACCTTAAAATTCTTATTTAAGTTGTGACATTCCCTGCTTAGATTGTATATACACTGTCAAATAGATATAGGAAGATTTGGTATAAGTGCCAATAAGACAACTCTCCGTTCAAATAACAAATAAGAAAGTAAACCGTTATGGGTAAAGGTACGACCATCAAGGGGCCTTGGCTAACACCGAACACCAAGTTAAAAAGGGCTAAACAATTACTAGTGTAAAACCATTCAACCTGGATAACCAAAGGGCTTATGACTTATATCTTTATACAACAAAACCTTGAATTAAACATATAATACGGAATTCAATTTTCAAAGTTATTGTATGATTGCATGATACTAAACTTCATACGGGAGAGCTTATGTTTGATATTTATATAATGAATACATCGTATGATAGGCCTGGAGTAACTTCTAGTAGCGCTTTGTTTAATCTTTGTATCATTGTCAATTTGCATAGTTTTTATAATGTTCATTATAGGAGATTTTCGCCTTTGTTAGTCTCGTATATATCTATCTTAAGTTATGTTTATCTTTCGGACTTTAACTTTCACCGAACTAGTACATAATTTCGTTAAGAGTCCCACTGAAGCACGCCTCCAGTTGTTTTCTGCTCTATGGTCGGGTTGTTATCCCTTTGAAACATATCCGAGTTCAATTCTCATTTTCCTTTCATAAACGTGAGATCTTTGTGTTAGTTCAGCGTGAAAAATATATATAATTAAAGTAAAATGAATCCTTGCATTACAGTCAAATGAAAAAAAGATTGCTACAAAAACCCTACAAAACACGTTTATGCTTGACACATCTTTTGGCCAATTGATTGAAAAAAATGTAACGATGAAAACTAATTTGTCAGGATATTAAAGAATACTATTTAAGTGTTCCGTGAAATTAATGGACTTCCTTTCCACTATAACAGATCATAGAGCAAATTATATGTTCAAATCTTACAATAATAGTCTTCAATCAACAGACGTAACGCATATTTATCTTTTTTAAATTTGATGAAAAAGGAATTCACCAGTTTAGTGTATTGTTTGATTATTGGTAATAAGTTGTAAACTGCAGATATTCTTGTAGTTCAGTGTGAAGATATTCCACCCGACATTCTAATAAATGGAACTGTCACTGTTACAGAAAGAAATATTGGCTCAACGGCAAATTTCACATGTGACGCCGGACTTTCACTGATTGGAAGAAAATCTATAATATGCGAGTCATCAGGCTGGCATGTGGAAATTCCACAATGTAGTATGACCACTTACTTTTTTCCTGTGATTGGTTGTTGTATATGTAACAATAATATTACATTTTTTTACTATCTTATTAACACATTAGGTAAAAGTAATTTAATCTAATAGTAATCATAATATTAGATTGCATTTCTGCCAATTTGTTTGTTAGTTTAAGTAAACAATGACATCAAATGCACTATTTTTTGTCAGAGTTGGCCTACTTTCACATAATTCTAAATTTGAGGGAGTACTTGGTGGTATGACACCTTTTGGGAATGAGGTACTTTCGGAAAATTATCAAATAAAATTTGTATTCTGATATTTCGAAAATGGAAGATTTAGTTTAAAAAATCCATTAAAACGCTAGACACAGTAAGGAATTTTTTTTTCGATTAAAGTCACGGAGTTATGCATAACAACATTGTTTAATGATAAGCTTTGATAAACAGACTGAAAAGTGTTGAGTTGCTTCGAAACGGACATTCTATTAGCTCCTGGACACTAAATACAGCTAGCGATTTGCACAAGAGAACATATAATAAGTGAAACCATTGGTTATTTTAAATTGGTATATGGCTTGTGTCCAAGTAGAAATAGAAACTAGAAATATGACTGGAAAAAATAAGCTTTTAAAAGAAATAACCTTTAAAAAGTGTATTGTAAGATAGTAAGGAAAGGTCATTAAAACATTTAATGTTTTTTTTTATATTTTTAGTAAAAATATTGTGTCCTGAGACAGTGGCATACTTTGGCGGGTCAAAGTACATATTCAAATGTAGCGGGGCAACTTGGAACAATGCTGAGGTATGCAATATAATATTTTGATACACATCTTTCTGTTTTGCAACGTACCATGAAATGTGTTTTGCGTCAAAGGATTATCCTATATCAGGAATAAATTACCTTAGCAGTATTTGGCACAACTTTTTGGAATTTTCTATTCTAAATGCTCTTCAACTTTGTACTTTTTTGGCCTTTTAACTATTTTGATCTGATCGTCATCGATGGATCTTATGTAGACAAAACATGCATTTGACGGATTGAATTTATAATGTTGGTACATCTTTTACACTACTAGGTCGATGCTACTGCTGGTTGACTTTTCGTCCCGGAAGGCATCACCAGAACAGAAGTCAGTACTTCGGTGTTGACATGAATATAAATTATATTGTCATTTTTATCAAATTTCTGTTGGAAAACTGATTTTTTCGAAAAAAATAAGGATTTTCTTATTCAAGAAAAGATTACCATTGCCGTATTTGACACAACTTTTGGGAATTTTTAGTCCTCAATGCTCTCCAACTTTGTACTTGTTTTGCTTTCTAACTATTTTGATCCGAGCGTCACTGATGAGACTCATGTAGACGAAACGCGCGTCTGGCGTCCTGGTAACTGGTTCCCTATATTCCTATAGTGCTCTTCAAATAAAATATATCTCAATTATGAAATTTTGAATCTGCATTACCCGACAAATTCACAAACTAGAAACTTTAAAATAAGGAGAAAAATCGCGCTCCAAATGGAGCACAGATGAAAGTGAAAAATGTATAAATCAATATGTTTTCACTTTTTACCAGAGGAACATTAATGTCTTCCTGGTATAAAAGAAATGAGTAGAGTCTTCCTATGTCTATATAGTGTTAAGTGAACTAGTAATTAAACTGTGTACTGATCATTTTTTTTATGTTTCGTCACATCTAACATTGTTACATTTTTAAATTGACGGAGCCTTATCGACAAATGCATACTTACACTGGGTCGATGACACTGCTGGTGGGCATCACTAGCCTAGTAGTCAGCACTTTGTGTGATGACATATATCATCATTGATATGGTTATATTTATAAATTAACTGTTTACAAAAGTTTGTATTTTTGAAAAACTCAGGTTTTTCTACCTCAGGCATATATTCCCTTAGCCGTATTTGGCGAAGCTTTTAGGAATTTGGGTCCTTAATGCTCTTCAACTTCGTACTTGTATTGGCCTTTTAAACTATTTTGGATTCCAGTGTCACTGATGAGTCTTTTGAAGACGAAAAGTGCGTCTGGCGCATTTACAAAATTTATTCCTGGTTTCTATGATGAGTTTATTTACATGAGCAGCATGATCGGTAATAATAAAAAAAGGAACCGCTAACCCTTCCAGATCACCAGATATCACCTTCAGTATTTGAAAGGTCTCGTGGTTCTACAAAATAAACATTTGAAAAGGAGAAACCACTTACTTTTCCAGATCACCGGATATCACCTTCGGTATTTAAAAGGTCTCGAGATTCTACAAAATAAACCTATGAAAAGGCGCGATAAAGGAACAAATATAAACGGTAAACATCTTATATTACCCCGTGTTTATATTGTTACGTGAGGATGACAAATATCTACCTGACTTGGTATCAAGTATGATTACAGTCGTCGTCCGATGAATTGTACGGGTGTAATGTAGAAGTTTTGAACCTGAAAAAATCGAAAAAAGGATTATTTATACAAGGATTAATTGTCAAAACTTATCTGAATGTTTGTTATCGAAATTCACTTAAGCTTCGTATATCATTTTTTTTTATCAATTTTATTCATAAACTAGCCTTGATTTAAACGGGTGCTCGTCTTGTGTACACAAAGATAAGCATGGTATGGTTGATAAAATACTTAACTAATATCTATTGTTGTAGGCTAACTGCAATGCGGATGGTGGACATTTGGCTTCTATTGAAACTGCTGAAGAAAACACTTTTTTATTATATTATATTGATGGCGAACAGGATAGGATTACCTGGTAGGAAAATTAGGAATTGTTTTCATTTTTTTGTTTTATTTTCTGAATCAATTGACACAGAAAATAATGAGATCAATCGATTGTCTGATTACATTATTATTCTTAAGTTTGTATGACCGCTGATCGTGCGCACATTTGTATATCAGAAAAATGTGCATTTGTGGTTCATAGCGAAAAAAAGATTATGAGCGGGATATTTTCTTCTTGCCCCTACACAGTTAAAGTGGGTTTCTCTACAGAAAATTGTTCAAATATCAATTAAAGTGTATATTTGATTTGAAATACTTCATTTTGCTTAAGTGTTCAAGTGTTGATCGACGCACGTGATTTTGATGAAGAAATGAGCGATTATTGATTTTTCACTTATCAAAATTAACAAAGATGGAGCAGGCGCACTAAATTTTTGTAATAAGATATAACGTATTATCCTAAAAACAAGAGAATACATTTAAGTCATATGAAACGAGTGTCTTGTGAAAAAAAATGGTTATCTAATGCCTGAACCTATGCAGGAATATATTATAAAATTAGTCTTCTGTTCACTATTTTATTATTTTTACGCCAAAATATAGTGCAATCGTCATTTTTTGTGTTCTCTTTGCTGTTAAGAAGTAAAAATATGACAGTTTATTAACTATTGAGCTATTGAGCACGTGTATAGCATTTCAGTGACAGATCCATACGTATTGCAATCACCGGAATTTAACGAGACGGGTCACACTAAGGTCAATTTGAATACGAAAAATGTGTCGTCCAATTACGTCCTAAAACATTGGGAATCGAGCAATTCAAAAATAAAACTTCTTGTTAATATGAACAAATGAAAGAATTTTCTTCAGAAAAAAGTATATGTACAATGGTATAAAACAAACATATAGCTTTTTTGCATAATTTTATTTTTAATTCGAGGTTTCATATAACTTTTAGTCAACTTTTGATTTGTTTACTCATATTATGCTGCTCGAGAGTAAAGTAGTCCCCTGGCTCCGATTTTAAATAAATGTATTACGGAAATCTAATTACCCAGCAAAATGGTAATTGACAAGCAATACTTAATTCAAAAAGTGATAACTTACAATTATAGCCTTTGTATGTGGTTGACACAATGATTTATTATATACTCAGATTAGATAGCATATAAATTGTACCGTATGATAATAACACTAAATTGACGTAAATTTCATAGTTTTCAAATTGATGCTTAGCGGGCTGATATGAAAAGATTATCACATGCTTCTATTGTTATCACATTCCTTTCCGTAACGTTATCACATGGAATTCCAGTGATACTCGGCCTATTCCGGAAAATACACCTCAATGCTACGTTTTCAGTGAAAAACAGTACAAAGTAGTGTACAAAACAATTATTTGATTACTTGAAAGTATATTGTGTTATATAAAAAACAAAAAAATAAAAAAAAAATAAATGAATAAAATTGAGAATGGAAATGGGGAATGTGTCAAAGAGACAACAACCCGACCAAAATAAAAAAACACAACAGCAGAAGGTCACCAACAGGTCTTCAATGTAGCGAGAAATTCCCGCACCCGGAGGCGTCCTTCAGCTGGCCCCTAAACAAATATATACTAGTTCAGTGATAATGAACGCCATACTAATTTCCAAATTGTACACAAGAAACTAAAATTTAAATAATACAAGACTAACAAAGGCCAGAGGCTCCTGACTTGGGACAGGCGCAAAAATGCGGCGGGGTTAAACATGTTTGTGAGATCTCAACCCTCCCCCTATACCTCTAACCAGTGTAGAAAAGTAAAAGCATAACAATACGCACATTAAAATTCAGTTCAAGAGAAGTCCGAGTCTGATGTCAGAAGATGTAACCAAAGAAAATAAACAAAATGACAATAATACATAAATAACAACAGACTACTAGCAGTTAACTGACATGCCAGCTCCAGACTTCAATTAAACTGACTGAAAGATTATGATTTCATCATATGAACATCAGGCACAATCCTTCCCGTAAGGGGTTTAGTACATTTTTTTTCTGAAACATATTTTAGACAGTTTCTTTAAAAATAATGACTTTTCCATACAATGTTCACAATTATGTATATTGTTGAATATTTTTTTGTGGATTCGTTCATACTAATATGTTTTTGTTTCTTTCTGTTGAGGCATATGGTAGAAAGATTTCATATTAAATGTATCAAATTTTGGGTCCGACGTCCGTGCACGTTTTTACTCTTTAAACTTCTGGAACCTCGTATCAATATATGAATCTGTTATTTTTCTTTACTGTTGAAGCATATTATGAAAAGATCGAAACTTGTCATTTTTCATATCGCATGTATTATCAAGCCATGCTGATATTTAATCTAGGGCTGATAATACATGCAATATGAAAAATACCATGTAATAATCTGTTAAATTGACCTAAAACAAATGTATAGACCGAGGTCGATATACCTTTTCTGGTCGATATATCCTGTATAAACCTAATAACAAGTACAAAGTTGAATAGCATTGAGGATCAAAACTCCAAAAAAGTTATGCAAAATACAGCTTACGTAATATATTGCTGTGATAAGAAAATTTTTAGTTTTTCGAAAAGTTTTGTAACAGGAAATTTATGAAACAATGACCATAAAATTGATATTCATGTCAACACCAAAGTGCTGACTACTGGACTGATGATAGATATTTATGACTTTGCATTCATAAACAATACTATATTCTTGTTATTATCATTATTTTTGCATGCAGTTTGAAAAACTTGTTTCCAGTCCTGTTTTTATTTTGCATTTCAATAGAACATGTTTACTTCTTATGTTGATATTATTATTTTAAGCATATTTCTGGATTGGCCTTACAGCCAATAAAGATGAATTGCCATATAAATGGTTGTCTGGTGAACCACTTAACTACAGTAACTGGTATCAAGGACCACCACAGCAACCAGATAATGTAAATCTCCTGGCTGACACAGATGTATCTGCACTCTGTGCTTTGATACATTTCGACTATGCTTTGAACTGGGGTGACGAATGGTGTGGTTTAGTAATACGTTCCGTTTGTGAAATTTGGTGAGAAAAATTGAACCCCCATTTACTTTGGTTGAAAAGAGCACATTTAAACATGAACAACATATTATACAACTTCTTCCTTTAAAAAATAACAGGGAAAAAGGAAATAAGAAAATTTAATTGTTTTACCAAATCAGGAATATGACATTTTCTTTGTAGTTCATATGTTTGCTATCCACACTATATAAAGTAGATGTGATTTTATTGCCAATGAGACAACTCTCCACAAGAAACAAAATTAAACGGATATTTAAAACAACTAAAGGTCATATGGTCTTCAACAATGAGCGAATCCAAAACTACACAGTCAGCTATAACAGACCCAGAAATGTCTTGGATCGTTAAAGGGTAAATAAAAGGCAAAAGTAGCCATAATTAACATTACAATTTAGCTTAACTGATTTGTAAAGGCCATTCTGATGTCTGGTTGGAAAAAGTCTCTGTATACGACTCACACATTCAATAATGATACTTTTTTAAAAATGTTTTCTCGTTGTTGTATATGTTTCCTTTATCAGGTTGTTCATGTAGTGGTCATGAATTGTCGTAAGACATCTTTTTTTTTTTAGATAGAAACAGGTAGCAACGATACAGCATTACAATTATCATAATTAACTGCGTATTTAAAAAAAAGGGTTTGCTACCTTAAAACAAATCTGATATTTATTATTCTGCCTTTTGTAGTTTGACATAATACCTGTGAATTTGAGAGAGTCATATACATTATTTGAGGACGACATGCTATTTGCCTATTTTGCAGCCAAATATGAATTATCTGAGAACGATATGTTTGCATTTCTAATAAAATATTGAGAGACTTAATACAAAACGTTCTTAGTTTTATAGTTCCAGATGACATTTATATATTAACTTCAATCGAGAATGATATAACCTCAAATTTCAAAAGTCAGGGATGAATACACTTTTGTTATTTCGGGCTTATAGTTGTATCATTCTATGTATTTGACTCTCTTGTAGAGTTTTGTCTAATTAGCAATTATTTAACATCTTTTTATTTTATATTTTCCCTTGCTTGTTAAAAATTTAAGTGAAGTAGTGATGATAACATTGGAAACTAACAGTCCAGCAGGAAATATATTGCCCCAGTACTCATTAATCATTAATCAACATAGCACGTTTGATACATACCGTCGCGTTTCTTAGGGTTTTCCGTAATTGCCCTCAACAGGAAACGCAAAGTAAATTAAAACTACTAGAGGTGTATAAATGTGTGTACACAGAAAGAGCTATATAACCAATACATACATAAAAAGCCAGTCAAGACAAAGCATATATGAATATCGTATTTTGTCCTTTTGAACATGATGAAGTATGTGTCTTGCATATTTGAACGAAGTTGGTCTCTGACGTTTTAGAGTTTTCAATAATATAACAATAGAACATGTTCTTTAATAATACTATAATACACATCATTTTGTGTGTCGCTTCTTATCCTTCCACAATAAGTTAATCATCGTGGCTTTGTGTCCTACATGTACCATGCATACTATCATTTGTCATCCTCCGTTTGGGATATTTTGGGAGAAAAGATAATAAAGGCGTCCGGATATTGTTTGCGTCATCGGTTGGACTTTTAAGTAATAGACTTCCCATTTAGGACGGTTAAATGATACATAGTTTTCATGAGGGTCGTAACGGGGTACCTTCATGACGAATAACGGCTAAAGTTTTTTCCAAATGACGTTAACGGTAGCGATAACTAATTGAGACCTCTGAAGAATCACGATAAGAATATGTTACCTACTAAGTTAAAATGTATCCAATTTGACGCTAACTGTAGCGGAAATGGCTTTTTGACGCCTGATGTTAAAGTGTATTACTACCCTTTTTTCATAGGAGTGCTTTAACTCATCATTTGTACCCGGATTGAAATTTTGTATTTGCACCACGCGCGTTTTTCGTTACAAATGATTCATCAGTGTCGCTCCAATCAAAACATTGATTAGAAGAAACGCCGAAGTAAAAAACGAAATTAAAATCCATTGGAACCAAAAAGTTATACAAAAAGTTACTTATTACATCCATAATGTTACGGTGATGTCGTTAAACATGATTTTAACTGTCCCTTTTGTATCTTTCGTCCCTCTTCTATAAGGGAAACACAACGGAATAGCAGAAGCACTGAACTGCTACAAAAACCAACGTCAACATACAAAGGAATAGATTATTCGGAACCAACTGCTATATGCCTGACTTGGTACAGGACATTGAGAATGGTGGTTTGAACATGGTTTTAAACCAGAATTCAAATGCAAAGTTGAAATCATCACTTTAAAAATGATTTGTACGTCACTACGAGTTCGTTGACAATTATGAAATATCTTCTTCGCCAGATGACGACTGATAAGTTCCAATCGACGTGATAAAATAAGACGTGGCACCAAGCTAGGAATTACATGAGCCACATGTGGAACATGATCTGCTAACCCTTTAGAAGCCCATGGGTTCACCTTAAATATTTTTGGGGAGCTTGTGTTCATCAATCTGTAGTTTATACGTTGTGTTCTGTACACTGTTGTTTGTCTATTTCTCTTTTTGCCCGGCTTTGTCAGTTCGTTTTTATTTATGAGTTGATGTCCCGTTGATAAATTTAATTAATCTACACTAGTAGCACGATTTCAGTCTGAAACGGTCATTTTGTCTGATCATATCTTAATTGGCTGGATTTACTGCTACAAAAAAACGTTCATATTTTTAAGATTTGTTTTACATTCTAAAATTCACTCATCAAGGCTCTTTATTACAGTATAACATGTATTTAAGAAGTCCTGATAATTACCATTTCAGTGTTAACATCCTGATTATTATCTATAACATGTATTATGATATCACATTTACATGGTCATGAATTCAGGTTCAGTTTAAAATATATTTTCATTTTGAAGTTGGTTTATAGATTTTTAACACCAGGTTCTGAGACACCATTTAGTTAACTAAGTCAATTTTGTGACCACTAACCTTTATTCTGTAATACAATATCTTTTGAAATTCATTAAATACTCAAGTTTAGACCAGATTTACATAGAATAATCATCAAAAGATATGCCTGCCTTACAGAAAGATTTTTTTTTTGTATTAGTTTCCCAAACAAACTGAATAGTAAACAGGTGTAAATAAAAAATCATGCTCAGAGGGCAAAATTTATATAAAAACTGACAGAGTGCACATGAAAATAAATTGTTTAGGCCAGATTAGTTTGATTTATAGTTCTTTGGATTGATAATATGAATAACATCTGCGTGCCATGTGCAGAGTGTCGTTCCTCCACTTTAACATTATATAATATTTATGAATATTTTATTAATTTCAGGAACAGATGCAACCTCCACAACACTTGTTCAATATGAATCCTTACTTAGTTACACATGAAACGAACCATATAATTAATATTAATTTTCAGTGCCTTATTTCTATCAAATATATTCATGTTTTGTTATCTTGGTTTCCATGACTTAGGAATTACTTGAGAAATATACTGAAAATGCATTCTTGCTAAAATTAAATAATTCAATAGCATAAATACTATTTTATATATAACTACATGTATTTGATTTTTCACATTTGTAGTAATAATAATTCAACAAATTCTTTTAATAATACTTTTTTATTTTAAAATAGAATTTGTTGAATATTACTACAAACATGACAAAGCAAATAGTATGTATAGATTATAACATGTATTTAAGTTTAACAAAATTTAGAGCAAAACAAATCATAGATAACAATTTAATGAAACAAACCTTGTAAAATCGTAAATTTCTTATCACAAAAGTGTTAAAACTTGTCGTTTAGGACTCAATGCCTTCACGTCATTTGGAATCAGGGCAAAATATCAATAAACTCTTTTTGTTTTGCCTCGGGCAATTTTGAGGTTATTGCATATGCCAACCCCAGCCTTGAAGGTATTCATAACAAATATGTGATAAATTATAATTATTGTACATCACCCACAAGTGGCTATATTATTAGGTACATCATCGTAACATGTGAAGAATGGTTGGTTGTTGATTATAAAAAATCCAGTGACAAATATTTCATGCAAATTTAGGACGTGACTATAATCAATACATTAACATACAATACATATGAATATTTAGGGTTACTCGATCAGGGGGTTAGGTCTTGAAATAGGCCATCCCCCATAACCAAACCATTGTGAATACTCCACATTATTATTATTATTATACAATATTTATATAGCGCATTATATAATTTGAAAAATTACCCTAAGCGCTTAACATGAATAAAAAAAATAAGATACATAAGGTAAAAGCAAAATATACAATCACATAAATCAATTTCTGAGCAGTGGCGTGTAAAATGAAAACATTGATTGTCGGTTAAATAGAATAATATAAAAGAATGTACAACCCACACAAAAAAATATCAAAATTTAAAATTAATGAAAATGAAAGAAAAGTAAAAAGTTTCAAAAAAATAAAAATGAGTTAAGAAAAATTAAAAAATTTCCTCTGTATAAATTTAGAATAATGATTATCATTAAACCACAGTGACACAAGTATTTAAAATTATTAAGTAAAAGTTCACAATACAATCAACTGGTAAAACAAATTGTTCATAAATTTCAAAATTTACAAAAAATCAATGAATGCACTTCGGAAAAAATATGTCTTAAGATCCTTTTTAAAAACGTCAAGAGATTGTTCATTTCGTAAGGATGAAGGTAAGCTGTTCCAAAGAGTTGGTGCGGCAATATCGAACCGTCGTTCACCATAGCGCTTTGTACTAACACCGTTTGGTAGTCGTAACAGCATGCTTTTCTCCGATTGCAAGGCTCTACCAGGTTTGTAATGTTTAACTAATTCCTGTAGGTATGATGGTGCCTTGCCATGAATTGCTTTAAAAATGTACAGCAGGAGTTTGTACTGACAACGAAATGTTTGGCATTAAACAGGTGTGGATCCAGCCCTTTTTAAAAGGGGGGATTTAAACCATAGTTTATATGTACCTTTTCATGCATTGATCTTCCAAAAAAAGGGAAGTTCCGATCACAGGAAACATTTTTAACAAGCCAACATTCTTACTTTGCCTTTGGACAGGTTACTGTGCAAGAGTGTGGTGTGTTATAACGTTGATTCATACCTGTATGCACAAATGTAACAAATGTAAACATTTTTCCTTCAAACTATTGGCCGGATCAATGATTTTTATCATGTCTGATAGGCATATTTTAAAATATTATTCATTTCTACTCACCAATTGTAATTTCCAGCTCAACTTAAATTGTACTGTAGTTTCCTTCTATCATGTCAAAGATTTTGTGTAATTAAATCAAGTTTGCCATTTGAAGCGCTGACACTGCCGACATGCGACATGAATGCAACACAAGTAAAGATGGTACGGTAACGTTAAATTGTTTACGAGCGAAGAATTATTTTCCGTTTCTAATCAAACTTGTCAGATTTAATTAATTATCATCGGAAAATGTCCCTAATGGATAGTAATGTAAATTAAACCAGCTTTATTATGCTGCATTCATGTAATATATGTAACCTGGTCGGTAAATGTACTTTAGGTACACTGACGTATAAACGTTTTCTTGATAATTTATCAAACCTATTTCAAATATGTTGAATGAATTCATACGCCTTTTTTTCTGATATATAATATTCAAACTTTATTTTTTAACGAAGTCTACTGGTATGTAATTTTTTGTATATAAAAGGTTCTCGAATTAAAGACACATTAAAAAATAAAGATAGTTTTGACGAGAACGGCTTGCCATACAATACAATGCATAATTATCTCAATTCAAAAGAATAATATTACAAATGCGTAATTTTTCCTGTCATTAAATTTATATATTTAAGATATAAACAGAGATTGTGTTCTGCTATTTTACAATTCAAAGATCTAATTCACTACAATATTGATTGTATTTAACCTACAACAGACTACTCAGAGTTTAATAAGCAACATAGTCACAATCTTACTAGGTTTTTGAAAGAAATTTTTCCCTGTGTTTAAGTTAATTTAAGTTGGTGAAGGTGTTCTCGAAACAAAGTCTTTTGACCATTTTAATGATTTTAAAAATTCCAGGACTTAATTTTTGAAGTTCAAAGATTTTTGAAAGAATTTTTCTTCATTTTTTTTTCTTGAACAAACATGTTACGATTTAATGAAAAGAATTATGAGTGATAAATGATTGTGTGTTAAATATCTTTTCATAAATAAAAATTACAGGCTGCTGAAGCAAATAGCTACTCCTGTAATTAGCGAAGATCTCAGTACTTACACACCATATAAATAAAACTTTGGCTGTAACACTAAACCCACAAGGGTGCAAGTTCTATACCAGGACATTCGCCTCCTAAAACATCAATATAATATAATTTTTATAATAATTCTTTTATGATTTGCATATCTATAAATACTTGAACTGCATTTGTCAATTGGAGTTTTCTCTTGGTTTACACTTCGATAAACCATGTTTCCGAAACTACTTTCGTAATCTATTCATGCGCGATACACATCCTTGCAGGAATACTTTGATTTGCAGCAAATTGAGATAAAAAATAAAAAACAAATGCATAACAGTTGTTTTTTTTTTCTAATGGTTTAAAAATATATATATGTATATAAAAAAAAATACAATTTAGCTTCGAAAATGTATTAAAATAAAATCTAAATAAATTTGGCGAAATTTCATTAAGGATTTGACGAATGAACGTCATTGCAAAATACGACGTCATATAAATGAAAACTTCTAAGGGAAAGATTATTTCGTTGCGTACGTGCATCAAATTCGGATAATATCTCATCAAAATGAAGTTTCAGAGGTCGGTGTTGGTTTTTTTTTTAAGTTCCGTCTCATTTATCGAACATTAATAGACATTAGAAAGTCAATATGGCGGCCAACTTCTTAGTTACGACCTGTCAGTTGTGCTTGTGATGGTGAATATAGTAACCTTTACACAGAAAATGTTTATAAAAGTTGAGACTATTTTGCTTCAGAATTATAAGGATTAGACACATTGTTTCTAGGGGTTATTGATGTGTAAACTGGGGCTCTTACTCACAAACTTAACATAAAAGTCCAGCTTGTGAGTTAATAGGCCCTGTTTAATCCTATATTAATAACACTGAACCCACTTTTCACTGGTTTCTAGTATTTATTCATCAACTGTAATTAGCTTTGAACTAGCTTTGAACTAGCTATTACAACTCAATTGATGAAATAGAAGATTAGGTATGATTGTCACTGAGAAACAAACTATCCACAAACGATCAAAATGACACAAATATTAACAACTATAAGTCACCGTACGGCCTTCAGTAATGAGCAAAGCCCATACCGCATAGTCAATGTCATTTTGTTAATTGTTTTTATAAATACTCTTTGCTGAACTTTTGGAGTTGAGCTCTTTCCAACTGAGTTTTACAATTTGGACTTATGTTGTTTACTATCTCACAACTGTTCCTGGTTATGGGAGGGCTGAGTGCTATGAATATGATTATCACAAGTACTTAGCCCTTTCCTACATGATGGTTATTGTTATCTGTCTGTCATATTCTTTTTTTTCATTCAATGTCTGAACAGTTTTATATTTTAAAGATGAGCTACTATACATGTTATAGCTATTAATACCCAAATCCTCTTCATTGCTATCTCTTATAGACATATTTGTCATTGCCAATCATACAAAATCTTCTCATGTTTTTAGAGAGGGGATATTTTAAAATAAATCATGGTTTCAAACATACTACCAATTGATCACTGATAAAGTTGAGTGGACCTTAAAAGCTAAACATTTATATATTTTAGACATTAGGCAATGTTAGGTGTATTTTATTTAAATTAGTTTTTTAGTTTCGGTCAATTGAGAAACATAGTATAAGTATGAATAATATATTTGAGGTTTTAAAAGTCAATTAGACAATTTATAAAAAAAAAAGATTAGACAGGACTATCTTTGACCATAATTCACCCACTTCTTTACAGTTCTTAGGCTCAAGCTGACTTCCTTTTATTAAATATTTATTCAATGAGATATATTAAAGAATGAACTCGGTAATGCTTTTCTTTATATATAAAAAAAATGTGGTATGATAGCCAATGAGACATCTATCCACAAAAAAACAAAATGACACAAACATTAATAACTATAGGTCACCGTATGGTCTTAAACAATGAGCAAAGCCCATTGCGCATAGTCAGCTATAAAAGGGCCCGATAAGACAATGTAAAAAAAATAACGGCCTTATTTATGTAAAAAAATGAACAAAAAACAAATATATAGCAAATAAACAAACGACATCATATACATATATATCTTTGACTATAATATTTCATACAGCAGACATCCCATGTTTAACTTAGTTCTTTGTCATTATCCTTTGATCAATGTTTCAGACCAGTTCCAGTTCATTTCCAGTTATTTTGTTTTCTGTCTCAACACATATATTCATCTAAATTATCCTACTATTAATATTAAAGGGGGCATGACCTCTATCGGGACGTCGGGATCCGGTGTTTTGTAGCTCAGGATTTCGGGATTGACCCTTTCGGGATCCAGGAATTCTTCTTCTGATTTTCGGGATGCCGGGATTTAATATTTTTTTTAAATTCGGGACCTCTGAATTTCATGTTTTTAAGTCCGGGATTTTGGGATTTCGGGATCAGGATCCCTCCTCAATACTAATAACGAAAGGACAAAATACACATTCAATAGTATGTTTGGTCAATAGTAAAATTTAAAAAATATTAACCATTAGCAACAAAGATTTTCTGCGTTTCTAGTTTTCGACGTTTTTTACTTTAAAGCACTCATTTCACCACAAAATTACTTCAAAATGAATGATGATAGCTAAAGGACTACATAATAGGCTATTAGGATAAAGTTTCTTGTCTTTCTCCAGTTATAGGTCTAAAAATGCAACAATAAATAATATTTTCCCTTCTTTTACAGTTTTCAGCATTTTTCTCTAAAAACCGCATATTTCACCCAAAATAAACTTTTCCGCAAATTATATCAACAATGATCAATGTATAGTGCTAGTGTGTTGTTTGTACAAGTCAAGTCTATATTATAATTTGCACTAAAAGCTTGTGTTTCAATTAGTTGGATGTTGAGTGATTTTAGAGCTGAATTCATTAGGACATATGTGAACTTTTACAAAAATCGAAATACAAGTTGAAGGATTTTATAATGTTCCGAAACGGACAAACACTTGTTAGTCTTCCTGATTACTAACTTTCTATGATTACCTACTCTGGTGATCATTCTTAAAATTGGAGCTTTATAGACTAATTTTATCAAATGTTTATAATTTGGCTCATCAAAAAGGGTGATCGTGTTAAAACCTTCACACGTTTATACCAATGTAGAAATTTTAGTGGTCTAATAAAAATAATGTACCAAAATCTGACAGTAAATAAATAAATCATCTCTAAATTGGTAATTATATCTGATTGAATACCTTAAGTACTAAAGGGGTCATAATCGCTAATAGAATTATAGCCTCTTATACTCATTTCTGAATATACATCCCTTGGGTAAGAATGTAATTTTTTTTTTAAATTTTACGTGTCTTTATTATAATATGCAAGTAGTCATTTCAGTTAAACTTAGGATTACTAATGTTATTATTTCACTTGACAATAACAGGACACTTATTATCATTAATCTCTATGATGTGCATGTTTGGTCGAATTGGAAAAAAAAACGAACGCGAAGAAACATTTAATTTAATGAGAAACTAATATTTTGTTGAATAATATATCAAAGAACTTTATATGATATTCAATGACACAAGTTTGAAACATTATATAAACCGAAATATAACAGAAAGGAAACAGATAACTAAACCTTGTCCTAATCTTCACAATTATTACGCTCATTTGAATTTCTGTACAAAAGAAAGATAAGTTTTATACAAACGAATTATCCAAATATGTCATGCAGCCGAAAGCTGATCCGCAAAGGCGTTCATTAGTTTTATGAAGAACAATTCTTCATGCACCAAACAAGATAAACTAGAATTTCACTTCTTTTGAAACGCCTGTGTATCCTAGATTTTGTCTGCTAATAACACTATTATATTTACCTCCATAAAAAGGTCAGAGAAGCATTCAATTAAATGACGAAGCGAAATTTAAAAAAGTAAATACAATTAATAGATTGGACGTTGATTCCACGTGTTTGTATCTGCTTCACACAGAGGAGGAAGAAACTGACACGCTTTTGGTTAAAATCAAACAACAGCTCATAAAAGTAAAGACAGAACAACATAAACCCTATTTAAAACAATTAAATAACCAATATCATCTGCTTAGGAAAGAACAGACACACATTTGTATTACTATATTTTAAAAATATGATTGCATAGTCGCACTAAATTTCAACTATATGATGGCATAATACACTGCCAAAATAGGATATATGTCTAATAATTTTATGCATCATTCAACTTCTAAGGAATGACAGTCATTTCTTATAATTTAGTTCTCAATTCTATTTCAAACCTGAGATAATCATGAAAAAACGTTGATGATGACTTGGTCACATGACAAATTATGTCCGAGTGCTTATAAACAAAACTACGTAAGCCGATCGTGGTACATCCAAATTTAAGTTATTTTGTTATCAATGTAATCACAATCAACTATGTATACAACATTAAAAGTATGGCATTCATACATACTTAAGACAGTATAAATAGTAAGCTACACTGAAAGGACATTTAAAAAAATAAATTTAACTATACCTGATAAATATTTGCACTTAATTTTAAAAATATGATTGCATAATAAACTGGCAAAATAGGAAACATGTCTTATAATTTTATGCATCATTCAACTTCTGAGGAGTGAATGTAATATGTTTTCTGTCTATTCAAAATGACTTGGTCACACGACAAAATTATGTCTAAGTGCTTATAAACAAAACGACGTAACCAGATCAGAAGACGTGTTACATCCAAAATTATGTTATAAATTAAATCACAATCATACATACTTAATACAATATACATAGTGAGCTACACTGAAAGGACATTACAAAACATAAACTTTACTATACCTAATACATATTTGCAAAGATAAAAGCAAGGAGCATAAGGAAAACATAATTAAGAATATAAAAAGTATTCAAATTGTATAATATGTCAAATAATATGGACCTTTAAAGCTCCACGTATCATTGTAGGACAACATGAAGTACCTCCTGTCGACCCTCTTTTTATATGGAGTCTGTAAATCGTTTTCTATATCAGGTGAGTTAGTAAATTGAGTATTACTCTCAACTATATGACGGCATAATGTGTGGGAAAAGACTCAGATAAAATACAATCCCTGTTACCAATACCGCACGTTTTTTGAATACGCGAGACAGTAATAAAATATAAAATACAAAAAGTTTTTAATTAAAAAAACAATTTAGAAATAATATTTCTATTGCAAAGTAAGATTTCTCTAACAGGATAAAATATTATCAATCTAAATTACTAATTTTGGAAATTTAAACAAAGACAAGGTTGTTGCCGGCATTGAAAATCGAAATTTGTTTTCAATCTTTCCGGTCATAGTCGTAGCTAAATGAAAGGGAGATATTTTATGTTGGATATTTATATGCTTGGAGCAATTATTTTTTTCATAAGTTAAATTTACAACAATTAAGTTTTAAACACCGAACATTTTGATTTTGAATCATATTCGCTGAGTATGAATTTGATTAATATGTTTTGCCTTACAGCTTATTTCCTAATGCATGTAGGATAAAACTTTGGTATGCTTCCCTGCTTTGTTTGTATAAATGTGTATTCAAGCTTTGTAATAGAGATTGACATCTTCATTATAGGTATGTAAACCTGTGTATAGGATACTAGTATGCATTCCAATTATCAAAATATAATTATACAAAATATACAAACAAAGCAAGCAAGCTTACCAAAGTGTTGATCTACATACATTAGGAAATTAGCTGTAAGTTGCAGTCAAATCAGCCGACAGGTTTATCATTTCTTTTCACGACAATTTGAAATGAAACAAAAGACAAACGACGATGACCCTTTGTCATAATTTTATTTTTATTATGAGATTTTGTCAAACAAGCAGTATAAATACATTTTAACTTCATCGCAAGATTGAAAATTATTTTTCGAGAATCATCCAGATATCAGTTACATGCATACGTTGCAAGTATGTCAAAACTTATATTTATGGAATAATTTTTTATCGGCCTGACCTTCTGAATACTCAATTTTTTTAATTTTTGAACAAAGATTTTAAAATAAGAAGAATCAAATCATAGGTAACATGTGTACTAAATTTTTATTTGACAGGACTTCAACTTTATCAAAAACTAACCTAAAGCGGGACGGACGGACGAACAAACTGACGCACAGATCAGAAAACATAAATTGACACAAAAATAACTCTCACCATTCTAATAACCCCTTTAACCTGTACACAATCGGCAGAAATGTAAGACAACATCTACACAAGTGAAAGAAAAAAAAATGAAATGCAGATCGGCGCAAATATAAGACAAAATATATACGCATGTGAAAGAATAAAAAAATGAGATGCAGATCGGCGTAAAAAAGTCGTGATCAAAATTCAACATATTATATTATTTTTATTTGAACGAAGGTTAAATATGGTGTTGTATCTTTTGTGTCCATTTCTGTTAAATTTCCATAAGATATTAGCGCAACGCTTAATTCTTCTTTTCTTGGGAGACGTATATATAAGCGTACACCATGTTTGAATTCGTGCTAAAAAAAACGCGAAATGGACGTTATAATTTGACGTTTTTTTTATTTTTTTGCTAGAAACATCATAGAGCTTTTATGTCACTACCAAGTCGCGCTAGTTGATGCGCATAAACAATAGGCTGTTTGGTCTTTAAGGCATTTATTAACTATTTAGAGTCCAAAATAACATGATCTGCTAAGTTTTCTTCGTCAAAATAGACAACTGTTCCCATGACAGTATTGCAAGCATTGTTTGATTTCATTATATTCGCGGATGTCAATATCTTTAAGTATTGCAATTTTCAGCAATGCTTTTGTTGAAGAAATTGGTACATTGTTGTCTTTTAACTTCAATAAGACTTGTTGAAATAACATCCAATTTAATGGACAGTCTTTGCCCCAATCTTCCCTTTCCATAGCTTGACGTGAAATGTCTTTTCTAATCTTCTCAAACACAATATCAGTATCCTCAGTATTAGAATTGAAATAAATGTTTCTCAAGTGTCCCTTCTTTTCCTAGTTGTTCAGAACTTTTCTTAGATTCTTTTTTAAATTTTGTCTGTCGTTTTTCTCTCTCTGAAGGTTCTTTCAATACATTTAAGGCAACATGTATCATAATACGTCTTTGGCTAAAAAAAAATAAAAAAAAACATGATGCGTTGTAGTTCTGTAGTCGATGTCACAACACAGTAATTAAAATCAGTTAAAATTGCACGCCTACTAATGCCTCGTTCATACGTACATTTAATTCTAATTGAATTCGAATCGAATGCGAATCGTATTCGCTATTCGCGTTCCTTCACACTCTCTTCTTTTTTAATTCGAATTGATTCAAATGAGCTAATTCTAATTATCCAATTCTCATTAGAAATACGCTTTTGTTAATTCGAACTGAAAGTCAACGTCGTTTTGGACAGTTTAGCGAATTTGACGCGCATTGTAAATTGTTATTCGAATTGACGTTAGGACGTAAAAGACGTTAAGCGTCTCAAATGGTAACGTCACATTTTTACGTTTTACGGCGATTACCGATTATTTGGGATATTAAATTTTGTATTTCGCTTGCAATTTTTGTTTTGCACATCATGATGGATACTTCTTAAAATGTTTTGTTGTACTGAATATGCATTGAATATTTCCTAATGAAGGTCACGTAAGCAACAAACAACAAAATATATCGTATTTGGGTAATGCATAAAGCATTATGAAATGAGAAGATATATACAGTATGATGAGTGCCAATGAGACAACTCTCTACCAGAGATCAATTGACAAAAAACGTATTAAAGTGCAATGTTTTCCCATTCAGATCCGAAAAGGAGAAGGATATGTATTTTGCTTTAATATAAAAAGTTTGTTGAGAATAACAAGTTAAACTGGTCTTGCTTATAAAATTAACGATACTTACCACCATAAATAGCGTACCCGGAATCGACAACGTACGAAAATCGTCCAGTGGACAAACTTGCAAGATATTTTATTTCTTTGAAAACGAAGTCGTTGTGACTAAGCAAGTTATCAAAAAGTATGTAGCTGTTTTGTAAAGTTAAAGCACAATCACGGAAAAGGACTAGTTAGCATGTAACTGATCTAAATTTTTAATAAATAACGTCGCAAATGACAATGTATTTGTTTAAAACGGCGAAATCCGACATTGGACATCTTGCAAGACATTTGCCAGAAGCCGTTGCATTTTTATATGTAGTGTGAGTGCTCCAAAAAAATGATTTTGATAAGGTCTTTGTATGCACATATTTGAGCCGAATTTACTCAAACGAAATATCATATAATCTTATATTTTAAAACCTTTAAAATTTGATAACTTAACATCTTCCAAAATCTGACCAATATGAACACTATTTGTTTTTGCCAACAAATAGCGTTGGTGGTATCAGAAACACATATCCAGTAATATTGTTGTATTTTATATATGAAGAATATCATTCATTCGAATTTTCACTATATAACACTATTTTGAAGAACACAAACACCCCTGCTTAAGTGATTATGCGTATAGTCTGTTACGTCTGACACGCATATTTTTGACGTTTCGTCAATATGTTGTCCTTATTTTAGACCATAGTAAAATATGAGAAAACAATTTGTACTTTTTTCGGAATAGTATTTACCTGTCTATCCTATGGATATAACTTTTATATAACTAAACTGTTATAAGTTTATAGAAAAGCTGTTCATTAGACAAGTGTGTACTGGTTGATCACACGGTATTGACGCAATAACGTGCGAAATGTCAAAACGTTTCGAATGCGAATTAAACTAATTCGAATTAGTTAATGCCATCGAATTCGAATTAGTTAATGCTATCGAATTCGAATTACGTGTGAACTCAGCATAAGACAACAAAGTCAGGAATATAACAGTTGTTATCCATTCATTTGAGCTTTGATTACGCCATTTGAGCAGTAAATTTCTGTTTAAATTTTCCCGCGAGATCGGTATTAGTGTTATGTTACCTTTGCAAAATTTTAAATCTCATTAAAAAGTAAAATCACAAAAATACTGGACTCAGAGGAAAATCAAATCGGAAAGTACATAATCACATGACAAAGTAAAATTACAATTTAACAAAATGAATGGACAAGAACTGTCATATTCCTGACTTAGTATACAGACATTTTCAAATGTAGTAAATGGTGGATTAAATCTAAAACACATTATTATATATCAACACAATGTTTAAAATATGTTACGCATTGGAAGCTATATATAGTGTTTTATATTTGTATATTTACTATATAGAAATATCCTATTTTAATTCTAAAAATAGCACGTAGCAAATTATTGACCACATTTTCAATAATCGATTTGTTATTGTTTATCGGCTTTTTTTAACGACGAATAATATTTAATGGGGACATGTAAGGGGTTTCTAAAATTGAGAAGTAAAATAAAAAACGAATTCGGATTTACACCACGCTTAATTAACCCAAATTTGATCATTTTAAACATTTTTATAATTTATGTCTTTTTTAATGACCGTCTTAATGTCGTGGATGTTTTGTTTTGCTTAAGTGGACCCCTGATATTTTAGAAAATTGGTTTTATATATATACATGATATAGCAGGTAAGACAAAATATTTTCATTTCATTTGAATATAAACCATAATACTGTATGTCGAAGTGCAATGTTACTTATATGATATGTTAATAAACAATTAGTATACAAATAATAGTGGTATGTCCACATTCATGACTTGGGTAATTAACCAACTTAACTCTAAGACTTTACCAATCAGTTTTTAAAGGACTACATCTGTGTCATAATTTTATATGCAATACTAGAACACACCCGTGATATCGCGGGTCCGTGACTGAATTAAAGTCTATAATAAACGTTTTTGATATATATATGTGTAAGCCTTATTTTAATATTGGTATTGTCATCTGATAAAGTCATGCCGATTATAAGATACACAGTTTTCTCTGCTTTCAAATCTTTCTGTTTGAACCCGTCGACCTGGAACTTGTCAATTATTGGTAAAATTAATCATTTGGAAAACAAAAGGTCCTGGAATGGAGTATTTTTTTAATCAACAGCATTGTCCTATATAAGTTATGAATGAAGTTGAATTCTTTGATGCCCGCTAATAAATTGAAAACTGTACCTATACGCTTAATTTTAAGTCCAGATTTTTAGTGTTCGTATTGTTATCGAAGAAAGTCTTGCGGATTAAAATACTACAATAGGGAACACTTTTACAATGATTGAATTAAGTAGTGTCAACCCTTTGATTATGACCCGTGTATATAGCAAAATCCTAAATACACCGTGTTGTGATGCGCCTGTAAATGCGGTACGTACAGATAAGGTAATAGGTATAATAGGTGAATATACTATTGGTACAGTATCGGTTTCGACCCGGAACTTGTTAATACCTGGCAATATTAATTATGTGGAAAACAAAAGGGTCTGGAGTGGGGCAATTTTAAATCTACACCATTGTCCTATATCAGTTATATGAAAAGTTGTTTTCTTTGATTTGTCGTTTTTACCCGATGACGGCTGACAAATTGGACCTCGTAATTTTAGTATTATAGATATTTTACTTTCAATCTCCAGTAACTATTTAAAGTAATATTTAGATGCATAAACTAAACATTCAATTGCATCTGCTTTGTATTAAACATAGGAAATAAGAAGGTCTCAAGTACTGAGTATTGTGAAACACCTGCTTTTTATGGTCAATATGTTGACTTTGATTTTTTTAGTAGCACTGTCTGTTTCTTTTACTTAAATAATATTCAATTTAACCCAAGGAATTGCCTTTCGTGCCACGTTTTTATGTTTGGCGTCACCTGTCGATCTATTGACAACTAGAAAAGGGGGATGATAAATCCTTGATGGTTTCTTTTTTATTTTATTCCCCATTTTTTAAATAATTGATACATAAACCTTGAAATATTTTATTTGTGTCTATTGTTAATAAACAGCTGCGCCACGTGCCCATGATACGCCCTTACTTCGTTTTGTATGTGAAGTTTTATACAATAATAAAAACAACTCAATAACTTTAAAATAAGTTTTGAAACATCACCTAAAAATATACAGATCTTTTAATTATTATAACTAAGAAGTGTGTAAAGTTTTAGGCTATAATCATTAATAAATAAATTTGGTGTATTTACTGTCTTCTGATTGGTTAAACCTATTAGTTTTATTTTCAATGTTGTCAATTTTTATGACGTTGTGTTTTCAGACGCCAACATGTGTGTATGTTGTTATTGTTAATATAAATAATATAAAAAGTTCTTTGAGCCTTATTTTTGATTAAAATTTATTAATAACGAATGGCAATAATTTATTTTGATTTTATTGAACCATAAAACTAATTTTTGACTTTTCACATTTTACATAATCCGCTTATGGTTCAATAAATTCAAAATAAATAATAGCCATTCATTAAATCGTTTAAGCACCTATCATAATCGTTTTTGAGATACAGTGCGACATGTGACCCCCGCCTTTTTTTGCATAAAACTCTAAACCTAAAATTAAATTTGGAATCGTCACCAAAAAAATATACAAATCTTAAGATTAATAAAACTTACGAGTGTGTAAAGTTTTATGCAATAATCAAGAATCGTTTTTGAGATATGGCGCGACATGTGAAAAAAAGTATTCAGAACGGTTGACCATCATAAGAAATAACTATGTTAAGTTTCAGGAAATTTTGATAAGTCGTTATCAAGTTAGGATGCGACATGTATACGCCGGACCGACAGACAGACCGACCGACCGACCGACCGACCGACCGACCGACAGACAGACAGACAGACAGGTAAAGAGGGAAGGTTTAGATCACATAAACATGTTTAACCCCGCCACAATTTTGCGTCTATCCCAAGTCAGGAGTCTCTGGCCTTCGTGAGTCTTGTATTACCTTTACTTTTAGTTTCTAGTGTACAATTTGGAGTTTAGTATGGCGTTCATTATCACTGAACTAGGATATATATTTGTTAAGGGGCCAGCAGAAGGACGACTCCGGGTGCGGGAATTTCTTGTTGCATGAACACCTGTTGGCGAACTTCTGCTGTTGTCTGCTCAATGGTCGGGTTGTTGTTCCTTTGACACATTCCACATTTCCATTCTCAATTTTATTTTATTCTAACGAACGCCGGAAATTTGTATACAATAACTCGTCCCGTCAAAATTATGACAGGCGTATAACAATGTATATTGTCGTCTAGTTTAATCCTGACCATTTTGTCTCATTGATGTATTTATAATTTTTACTTTTGTGTATGCTGTGATATATACGCATTTCTTTTGAATTAAACTTTAGCTGACAGTTTAAAAAAAAAAAAAAGTAATTCAGTGGCTCATTTTGCAGGTTTACGATTTTTATATCTGGAGAAAGTGATTACTACATTAAATTTTGTCAAATGGTTTATATATGTATCTGATTTTTTTTTAGGTTCACGGTTTTGTTCAGCGTCTTTCAAGATTTATCTTTAATTTCCTTAATATATAAGGACAGCATTTCATTAGAAAATGATGTATTCCGAGTGTAACAATTTATGTAGAAATAGAAAATGTCAAGGGAAAAACACACTAACAAGACCAACAAGAATAACACATTGGTTTACAAAACACACGCTACACTGAAAACAAATTAAATATCCAGAACCCTGATAAATCCGCAGGTAACAAAAGGTGTACAGTCATGGAGGGTAACAAAGGGATTTTGACTATTCATTCACTGTTTGACTGAGAGTCAAACCGGCCACTTTTCATCTTTGGTTGTCATGGTATATCGTCTGTGTAAGGAATGTGTCTTTTAAATTACTTTGACATTACATTTTATCTTAGTACGGAAGCACTATATATAGGAAATATTTGGTATGAGTGCCAATGAGACACCTATCTATCCAAGTCATAAACTTATACCATTATAGGTCAACTTGAAGGTACGGTCATCAAAACAGAGCCTTGGCTCAGACTGTACAACTAGATATGAAGGGTCACCAAAAATGACTAGTATGGAACCATTCAAACTAGAAAACCAACGATCTAATCTATTACAGAACTTTGTTACATTTTAGTCTTGCCTGGTTGCTATGGAGAATAAGAAATTGATTGTTACAGAAGACAGTGGTGTTGGTAAAACATGTCTTCTTATTTCCTACACCACCAACGCTTTCCCAAGTGAATATGTTCCTACCGTGTTTGACAACTACACTGCAAATGTAATGGTGGACGGGAAACCATATGGATTAGGACTTTGGGATACTGCTGGACAGGTTACAGTACTGTAGACACAAACTATATTTCTGTTTGTTCTAGTACATTTAGTCTTTGTGAGGGTCTGTATTGTCGGGGTCTTTATTTCTTTTGACGTTAATTGTTAGGCTATTATTTTTATTCTTTATATTTCACACCATTCTCTATTGTTTATATTTTAACACGCTATTATTCGCTATTCTACTTTTATTTATGTCTGTTTGATAAACGTAAATAGAAGTTATATTTGAATGGGACAAAAGCTGTCAAATTTATATGCAACGATTTCACTCAAATTCTCATATTTGATTTATAACACACTAAAATGTATATTTTAATTATAAGAATTGGAAAAAAATTACAGGGCATGGGCTTGATAATATGTATCAGCGTTTCGTTTTTTTTTTTAGTTTAGACGCCATCTAATTAACCATCATGGTGACCTTCTAAGACGGCACATAACCCAACAAAACATAAATCTAGATATAAATAGATAGCGAACTCGAGCCATTGTATTTTTCTAGGTCTGTTTGATTTCCTATCATATTTAAAAATTATATGCTAATGATCGTTTTTTGGAAAATGACGCTTTCAGCGGCTTGTTCCGATCCTATTGACCTGAACTTCCATTACATTTCTCTGCCTTCCGCGCTTGGTTCGTATTTACTTTCCGTTACATTTCTCCGTCTACCGCGCTTGGTTTCGTATTTACTATTTGACATACAAACTGGAATCTGCTTGTATTATTGTTGTGTAGTAATCAACCGGGAACCAGTTTACATTCTTCCGGTCCTTCTTATTACCAAAAAGATCGAAGTGTACCAACCAATGTTTTTAAGATACTCATAAATCTATTTTTATACCTTTATTGATAATGTGAAGTAAAACTAAAACATTGTTAAAACATTAAAGATATATTATGAATCGGGGAAAACTTGATAGTCTTTTTGTTTTACAAACAACAGTTTTTTTATAATGAAATATAATAGACATGTAAATAAATTGTCGATATCGATGCTGGTTTTAATACTGACAAGTGAATAATTCAACGGCAATTTTTCTTAGGTTATTTTGACAAAATTTATATAAACTTGCTGATAAAAGCGAATTATCATTTCAATCACTTTCATTTATGATTGAACAACAAAAATAGTATTCTAATTGTATTTATGTCTCGTAAGAAATGCACATTTAATACCTTTGTATGGTTTAACATTGCAGGAGGATTATGATAGATTAAGACCTTTGTCGTATCCACAGACAGATGTTGTTCTACTGTGCTTCTCTATCAACAACAGATCATCCTTTGACAACATAGAAAAGAAATGGATACCGGAAATAAACCACCATCTACCAAATAGAGCTAAAATGTTAGTTAGTTGTAAAACAGGTAAAAATTCTCCAGCACACCTGTATTCTACCGGCAATATTAAATGTAAAAAGTGTTATGCTTTTTCTTTTAAATTAAGGAATTTGTACGGACTTAAATTCACAACGAGTGATTGGCACCGGAATTTGTTTAATAATAACATATTCTGGTATACATAAATGATGATGAAAAGCTCAGATTCTATACTATTACCATACTTTGCAAATAGATGTCTCGTGGGTTTCATTATTAACTACCTGCTCATTCCCGTCAAAAAGAGTCTAAAACAGCACCGTCAAAATGAGTCAGCATCACATCATCTTAACATAAAATAGCACCGTCAAAATCAGTCAGTATAACATCATCTTAGCCTAAAACATCACCGTCAAAATCAGTCAGTATAACATTATCTTAGCTTAAAACAGCACCGTTCCAATGCGTCAGTATAACATCATCTTAGCTTCAAACAGCATCGTCTAAATAAGTCAGTATAACATAATCTTAGCCTAAAACAGCAGCGTCTAAATGAGTCAGTATAACATCATCTTTACCTAAAACAGCACAGTTCCAATGCGTCAGTATAACATCATCTTAGCCTAAAACAGCACCGTCAAAATGAGTTAGCATAACATCCTTTTAGCATCAAACAACACCGTCAAAATGTGTCAGCATAACATCATCTTTGCCTCAAACAGCACCAATAAAATGAGTCAGCATTAGCCTGAAACAGCACCGTCAAAATAAGTCAGCATTACATCATCTTAGCCTAAAACAGCACCGTCAAAAGAAGTCAGTATAAAATCATCTTAGACGAAAACAGCAGCGTCAAAATAAGTCAGCATTACATCATCTTAGCCTAAAACAGCACCGTGAAAAGAAGTCAGCATTACATCATCTTAGCCTAAAACAGCATCGTCTAAATGAGGCAGTACAACATCATCTTAGCCGAAAACAGCAGCGTCTAATTAAGTCAGTATAACATCATCTTATCCTAAAACAGCAGCGTCTAAATGAGTCAGTATAACATCATCTTAGGATAAAACATCATCGTCAAAATAAGTCAGTACAACATAATCTTAGTCTAAAACAGCACCGTTCCAATAGGTCAGTATAACATCATCTTAGCTTCAAACAGCATCGTTTAAATAGGTCAGTATAACATCATCTTAGCCTAAAGCAGCACCGTCAAAATGAGTCAGTATAACATCATCTTAGCCTAAAACAGCAGCGTCAAAATGAGTCAGTATAACATAATCTTAGCCTAAAACAACACTGTTCCAATGCGTCAGTATAACATCATCTTAGCCTAAAACAGCAGCGTCTAAATGAGTCAGTATAACATCATCTTAGCCTAAAGCAGCAGCGTCTAAATGAGTCAGTATAACATCATCTTTAACTAAAACAGCAGCGTCTAATGGAGTCAGTATAACATCATCTTAGCCTAAAGCAGCTGCGTCTAAATAAGTCAGTACAACATAATCTTAGCCTAAAACAGCAGCGTCTAAATGAGTCAATATAACATCATCTTTACCTAAAACAACACTATTCCAATGCGTCAGTTTAACATCATCTTAGCCTAAAACAGCAGCGTCAAAATGAGTCAGTATAACATCATCTTTACCTCAAACAGCAGCATCTAAATAAGTCAGTACAACATAATCTTAGCCTCAAACAGCACCGTTAAAATGAGTCAGTATAACATCATCTTAGCCTAAAACAGCACCGTTAAAATGAGTCAGTATAACATCATCTTAGCCTAAAACAGCAGCGTCTAAATGAGTCAGTATAACATAATCTTAGCTAAAAACAGAACCGTCAAAATGAGTCAGTATAACATCATCTTAGCCTAAAACAGCAGCGTCAAAATGAGTCAGTATAACATCATCTTAGCCTAAAGCAGCAGCGTCTAATGAGTCAGTATAACATCATCTTAGCCTAAAACAACACCGTCAAAATGAGTCAGTATAACATCATCTTAGCCTAAAACTGCACCGTCTAAATGAGTCAGTATAACATCATCTTAGCCTAAAACAGCAGCGTCAAAATGAGTCAGTATAACATCATCTTTACCTAAAACAGCAGCGTCAAAATTGGTCAGTATATATCATCTTAGCCTAAAACAGCACCGTCTAAATAAGTCAGTATAACATCATCTTAGCTTCAAACAGCATCGTCAAAATAAGTCAGTATAACATTATCTTTACCTAAAACAGCACTGTTCCAATGAGTCAGTATAACATCATCTTAGCATAAAACAGCACCGTTCAAATAAGTCAGTACAACATAATCTTAGCCTAAAACAGCAGCGTCAAAATGAGTCATTATAACATCATCTTAGCCTAAAACAGCACCGTTGGAATGAGTCAGTATAACATCATCTTAGCCTAAAACAGCACCGTTCAAATGAGTCAGTATAACATCATCTTAGCCTAAAACAGCAGCGTCTAAATGAGTCAGTATAACATCATCTTAGCCTAAAACAGCAGAGTCAAAATGAGTCAGTATAACATCATCTTAGCCTAAAGCAGCAGCGTCAAAATGATTCAGTATAACATCATCTTAGTCTAAAACAGCACCGTCAAAATGAGTCAGTATAACATCATCTTAGCCTAAAACTGCACCGTCTAAATGAGTCAGTAAAACATCATCTTAGCCTAAAACAGCAGCGTCAAAATGAGTCAGTATAACATAATCTTAGCCTAAAACAGCAGCGTCAAAATGAGTCAGTATAACATCATATTAGCCTAAAGCAGCAGCGTCTAAATGAGTCAGTATAACATCATCTTACCCTAAAACAGCACCGTCAAAATGAGTCAGTATAACATCATCTTAGCCTAAAACAGCAGCGTCAAAATGAGTCAGTATAACATCATCTTAGCCTAAAGCAGCAGCGTCTAATGAGTCAGTATAACATCATCTTAGCCTAAAACAACACCGTCAAAATGAGTCAGTATAACATCATCTTAGCCTAAAACTGCACCGTCTAAATGAGTCAGTATAACATCATCTTAGCCTAAAACAGCAGCGTCAAAATGAGTCAGTATAACATCATCTTTACCTAAAACAGCAGCGTCAAAATTGGTCAGTATATATCATCTTAGCCTAAAACAGCACCGTCTAAATGAGTCAGTATAACATCATCTTAGCTTCAAACAGCATCGTCAAAATAAGTCAGTATAACATTATCTTTACCTAAAACAGCACTGTTCCAATGAGTCAGTATAACATCATCTTAGCATAAAACAGCACCGTTCAAATAAGTCAGTACAACATAATCTTAGCCTAAAACAGCAGCGTCAAAATGAGTCATTATAACATCATCTTAGCCTAAAACAGCACCGTTAAAATGAGTCAGTATAACATCATCTTAGCCTAAAACAGCACCGTTCAAATGAGTCAGTATAACATCATCTTAGCCTAAAACAGCAGCGTCTAAATGAGTCAGTATAACATCATCTTAGCCTAAAACAGCAGAGTCAAAATGAGTCAGTATAACATCATCTTAGCCTAAAGCAGCAGCGTCAAAATGATTCAGTATAACATCATCTTAGCCTAAAACAGCACCGTCAAAATGAGTCAGTATAACATCATCTTAGCCTAAAACTGCACCGTCAAAATGAGTCAGTATAACATCATCTTAGCCTAAAGCAGCAGCGTCAAAATGATTCAGTATAACATCATCTTAGTCTAAAACAGCACCGTCAAAATGAGTCAGTATAACATCATCTTAGCCTAAAACTGCACCGTCTAAATGAGTCAGTAAAACATCATCTTAGCCTAAAACAGCAGCGTCAAAATGAGTCAGTATAACATAATCTTAGCCTAAAACAGCAGCGTCAAAATGAGTCAGTATAACATCATATTAGCCTAAAGCAGCAGCGTCTAAATGAGTCAGTATAACATCATCTTACCCTAAAACAGCACCGTCAAAATGAGTCAGTATAACATCATCTTAGCCTAAAACAGCAGCGTCAAAATGAGTCAGTATAACATCATCTTAGCCTAAAGCAGCAGCGTCTAATGAGTCAGTATAACATCATCTTAGCCTAAAACAACACCGTCAAAATGAGTCAGTATAACATCATCTTAGCCTAAAACTGCACCGTCTAAATGAGTCAGTATAACATCATCTTAGCCTAAAACAGCAGCGTCAAAATGAGTCAGTATAACATCATCTTTACCTAAAACAGCAGCGTCAAAATTGGTCAGTATATATCATCTTAGCCTAAAACAGCACCGTCTAAATGAGTCAGTATAACATCATCTTAGCTTCAAACAGCATCGTCAAAATAAGTCAGTATAACATTATCTTTACCTAAAACAGCACTGTTCCAATGAGTCAGTATAACATCATCTTAGCATAAAACAGCACCGTTCAAATAAGTCAGTACAACATAATCTTAGCCTAAAACAGCAGCGTCAAAATGAGTCATTATAACATCATCTTAGCCTAAAACAGCACCGTTAAAATGAGTCAGTATAACATCATCTTAGCCTAAAACAGCACCGTTCAAATGAGTCAGTATAACATCATCTTAGCCTAAAACAGCAGCGTCTAAATGAGTCAGTATAACATCATCTTAGCCTAAAACAGCAGAGTCAAAATGAGTCAGTATAACATCATCTTAGCCTAAAGCAGCAGCGTCAAAATGATTCAGTATAACATCATCTTAGCCTAAAACAGCACCGTCAAAATGAGTCAGTATAACATCATCTTAGCCTAAAACTGCACCGTCTAAATGAGTCAGTATAACATCATCTTAGCCTAAAACAGCAGCGTCAAAATGAGTCAGTATAACATAATCTTAGCCTAAAACAGCAGCGTCAAAATGAGTCAGTATAACATCATATTAGCCTAAAGCAACAGCGTCTAAATGAGTCAGTATAACATCATCTTACCCTAAAACAGCACCGTCAAAATGAGTCAGTATAACATCATCTTAGCCTAAAACAGCACCGTCTAAATGAGTCAGTATAACATCATCTTAGCCTAAAACAGCAGCGTCAAAATGAGACAGTATAACATCATCTTAGCCTAAAACAGCACCGTCTAAATGAGTCAGTATAACATCATCTTAGCCTAAAACAGCACCGTTCAAATGCGTCAGTGTAACATCATCTTAGCCTAAAACAGCACCGTTAAATGCGTCAGTGTAACATAATCTTAGCCTAAAACAGCAGCGTCTAAATGAGTCAGTTTAACATCGTCTCAGCCTAAAACATCACCGTCAAAATAAGTCAGTACAACATAATCTTAGCCTAAAACAGCAGCGTCAAAATAAGTCAGTATAACATCATCTTAGCCTAAAACAGCAGCGTCAAAATGAGTCAGTATAACATCATCTTAGCCTAAAACAGCACCGTTCAAATGAGTCAGTATAATATCATCTTAGCCTAAAACAGCAGCGTCAAAATAAGTCAGTATAAAATAATCTTAGCCGAAAATAGCAGCGTCAAAATGAGTCAGTATAACATCATCTCAGCCTAAAACAGCACTGTTCCAATGCGTCAGTATAACATCATCTTAGCATAAAACAGTAGCGTCAAAATAAGTCAGTATATAATAATCTTAGCCTAAAACAGCAGCGTCTAAATGAGTCAGTATAACATCGTCTCAGCCTAAAACATTACCGTCAAAATAAGTCAGTACAACATAATCTTAGCCTAAAACAGCAACGTCTAAATGAGTCAGTATAATATCATCTTAGCATAAAACATCATCGTCAAAATAAGTCAGTACAACATAATCTTAGTCTAAAACAGCACCGTTCCAATAGGTCAGTATAACATCATCTTAGCTTCAAACAGCATCGTCTAAATAGGTCAGTATAACATCATCTTAGCCTAAAGCAGTACCGTCAAAATGAGTCAGTATAACATCATCTTAGCCTAAAACAGCAGCGTCACAATGAGTCAGTATAACATAATCTTAGCCTAAAACAACACTGTTCCAATGCGTCAGTATAACATCATCTTAGCCTAAAGCAGCAGCGTCAAAATGATTCAGTATAACATCATCTTAGTCTAAAACAGCACCGTCAAAATGAGTCAGTATAACATCATCTTAGCCTAAAACTGCACCGTCTAAATGAGTCAGTAAAACATCATCTTAGCCTAAAACAGCAGCGTCAAAATGAGTCAGTATAACATAATCTTAGCCTAAAACAGCAGCGTCAAAATGAGTCAGTATAACATCATATTAGCCTAAAGCAGCAGCGTCTAAATGAGTCAGTATAACATCATCTTACCCTAAAACAGCACCGTCAAAATGAGTCAGTATAACATCATCTTAGCCTAAAACAGCAGCGTCAAAATGAGTCAGTATAACATCATCTTAGCCTAAAGCAGCAGCGTCTAATGAGTCAGTATAACATCATCTTAGCCTAAAACAACACCGTCAAAATGAGTCAGTATAACATCATCTTAGCCTAAAACTGCACCGTCTAAATGAGTCAGTATAACATCATCTTAGCCTAAAACAGCAGCGTCAAAATGAGTCAGTATAACATCATCTTTACCTAAAACAGCAGCGTCAAAATTGGTCAGTATATATCATCTTAGCCTAAAACAGCACCGTCTAAATGAGTCAGTATAACATCATCTTAGCTTCAAACAGCATCGTCAAAATAAGTCAGTATAACATTATCTTTACCTAAAACAGCACTGTTCCAATGAGTCAGTATAACATCATCTTAGCATAAAACAGCACCGTTCAAATAAGTCAGTACAACATAATCTTAGCCTAAAACAGCAGCGTCAAAATGAGTCATTATAACATCATCTTAGCCTAAAACAGCACCGTTAAAATGAGTCAGTATAACATCATCTTAGCCTAAAACAGCACCGTTCAAATGAGTCAGTATAACATCATCTTAGCCTAAAACAGCAGCGTCTAAATGAGTCAGTATAACATCATCTTAGCCTAAAACAGCAGAGTCAAAATGAGTCAGTATAACATCATCTTAGCCTAAAGCAGCAGCGTCAAAATGATTCAGTATAACATCATCTTAGCCTAAAACAGCACCGTCAAAATGAGTCAGTATAACATCATCTTAGCCTAAAACTGCACCGTCTAAATGAGTCAGTATAACATCATCTTAGCCTAAAACAGCAGCGTCAAAATGAGTCAGTATAACATAATCTTAGCCTAAAACAGCAGCGTCAAAATGAGTCAGTATAACATCATATTAGCCTAAAGCAACAGCGTCTAAATGAGTCAGTATAACATCATCTTACCCTAAAACAGCACCGTCAAAATGAGTCAGTATAACATCATCTTAGCCTAAAACAGCACCGTCTAAATGAGTCAGTATAACATCATCTTAGCCTAAAACAGCAGCGTCAAAATGAGACAGTATAACATCATCTTAGCCTAAAACAGCACCGTCTAAATGAGTCAGTATAACATCATCTTAGCCTAAAACAGCACCGTTCAAATGCGTCAGTGTAACATCATCTTAGCCTAAAACAGCACCGTTAAATGCGTCAGTGTAACATAATCTTAGCCTAAAACAGCAGCGTCTAAATGAGTCAGTTTAACATCGTCTCAGCCTAAAACATCACCGTCAAAATAAGTCAGTACAACATAATCTTAGCCTAAAACAGCAGCGTCAAAATAAGTCAGTATAACATCATCTTAGCCTAAAACAGCAGCGTCAAAATGAGTCAGTATAACATCATCTTAGCCTAAAACAGCACCGTTCAAATGAGTCAGTATAATATCATCTTAGCCTAAAACAGCAGCGTCAAAATAAGTCAGTATAAAATAATCTTAGCCGAAAATAGCAGCGTCAAAATGAGTCAGTATAACATCATCTCAGCCTAAAACAGCACTGTTCCAATGCGTCAGTACAACATCATCTTAGCATAAAACAGTAGCGTCAAAATAAGTCAGTATATAATAATCTTAGCCTAAAACAGCAGCGTCTAAATGAGTCAGTATAACATCGTCTCAGCCTAAAACATTACCGTCAAAATAAGTCAGTACAACATAATCTTAGCCTAAAACAGCAACGTCTAAATGAGTCAGTATAATATCATCTTAGCATAAAACATCATCGTCAAAATAAGTCAGTACAACATAATCTTAGTCTAAAACAGCACCGTTCCAATAGGTCAGTATAACATCATCTTAGCTTCAAACAGCATCGTCTAAATAGGTCAGTATAACATCATCTTAGCCTAAAGCAGTACCGTCAAAATGAGTCAGTATAACATCATCTTAGCCTAAAACAGCAGCGTCACAATGAGTCAGTATAACATAATCTTAGCCTAAAACAACACTGTTCCAATGCGTCAGTATAACATCATCTTAGCCTAAAACAGCAGCGTCTAAATGAGTCAGTATAACATCATCTTAGCCTAAAGCAGCAGCGTCTAAATGAGTCAGTATAACATCATCTTTACCTAAAACAGCAGCGTCTAATGGAGTCAGTATAACATCATCTTAGCCTAAAGCAGCTGCGTCTAAATAAGTCAGTACAACATAATCTTAGCCTAAAACAGCAACGTCTAAATGAGTCAATATAACATCATCTTTACCTAAAACAACACTGTTCCAATGCGTCAGTATAACATCATCTTAACCTAAAACAGCAGCGTCAAAATGAGTCAGTATAACATCATCTTAGCCTAAAACAGCAGAGTAAAAATGATTCAGTATAACATCATCTTAGCCTAAAACAGCACCGTCAAAATGAGTCAGTATAACATCATCTTAGCCTAAAACTGCACCGTCTAAATGAGTCAGTATAACATCATCTTAGCCTAAAACAGCAGCGTCAAAATGAGTCAGTATAACATAATCTTAGCCTAAAACAGCAGCGTCAAAATGAGTCAGTATAACATCATATTGGCCTAAAGCAGCAGCGTCTAAATGAGTCAGTATAACATCATCTTACCCTAAAACAGCACCGTCAAAATGAGTCAGTATAACATCATCTTAGCCTAAAACAGCACCGTCTAAATGAGTCAGTATAACATCATCTTAGCCTAAAACAGCAGCGTCAAAATGAGACAGTATAACATCATCTTAGCATAAAACAGCACCGTCTAAATGAGTCAGTATAACATCATCTTAGCCTAAAACAGCACCGTTCAAATGCGTCAGTGTAACATCATCTTAGCCTAAAACAGCACCGTTCCAATAGGTCAGTATAACATCATCTTAGCTTGAAACAGCATCGTCTAAATAGGTCAGTATAACATCATCTTAGCCTAAAGCAGCACCGTCAAAATGAGTCAGTATAACATCATCTTAGCCTAAAACAGCAGCGTCACAATGAGTCAGTGTAACATCATCTTAGCCTAAAACAGCACCGTTAAATGCGTCAGTGTAACATAATCTTAGCCTAAAACAGCAGCGTCTAAATGAGTCAGTTTAACATCGTCTCAGCCTAAAACATCACCGTCAAAATAAGTCAGTACAACATAATCTTAGCCTAAAACAGCAGCGTCAAAATAAGTCAGTATAACATCATCTTAGCCTAAAACAGCAGCGTCAAAATGAGTCAGTATAACATCATCTTAGCCTAAAACAGCACCGTTCAAATGAGTCAGTATAATATCATCTTAGCCTAAAACAGCAGCGTCAAAATAAGTCAGTATAAAATAATCTTAGCCGAAAATAGCAGCGTCAAAATGAGTCAGTATAACATCATCTCAGCCTAAAACAGCACTGTTCCAATGCGTCAGTATAACATCATCTTAGCATAAAACAGTAGCGTCAAAATAAGTCAGTATATAATAATCTTAGCCTAAAACAGCAGCGTCTAAATGAGTCAGTATAACATCGTCTCAGCCTAAAACATTACCGTCGAAATAAGTCAGTACAACATAATCTTAGCCTAAAACAGCAACGTCTAAATGAGTCAGTATAATATCATCTTTGCATAAAACATCATCGTCAAAATAAGTCAGTACAACATAATCTTAGTCTAAAACAGCACCGTTCCAATAGGTCAGTATAACATCATCTTAGCTTCAAACAGCATCGTCTAAATAGGTCAGTATAACATCATCTTAGCCTAAAGCAGCACCGTCAAAATGAGTCAGTATAACATCATCTTAGCCTAAAACAGCAGCGTCAAAATGAGTCAGTATAACATAATCTTAGCCTAAAACAACACTGTTCCAATGCGTCAGTATAACATCATCTTAGCCTAAAACAGCAGCGTCTAAATGAGTCAGTATAACATCATCTTAGCCTAAAGCAGCAGCGTCTAAATGAGTCAGTATAACATCATCTTTACCTAAAACAGCAGCGTCTAATGGAGTCAGTATAACATCATCTTAGCCTAAAGCAGCTGCGTCTAAATAAGTCAGTACAACATAATCTTAGCCTAAAACAGCAGCGTCTAAATGAGTCAATATAACATCATCTTTACCTAAAACAACACTGTTCCAATGCGTCAGTATAACATCATCTTAACCTAAAACAGCAGCGTCAAAATGAGTCAGTATAACATCATCTTAGCCTAAAACAGCAGAGTCAAAATGAGTCCGTATAACATCATCTTAGCCTAAAGCAGCAGCGTCAAAATGATTCAGTATAACATCATCTTAGCCTAAAACAGCACCGTCAAAATGAGTCAGTATAACATCATCTTAGCCTAAAACTGCACCGTCTAAATGAGTCAGTATAACATCATCTTAGCCTAAAACAGCAGCGTCAAAATGAGTCAGTATAACATAATCTTGGCCTAAAACAGCAGCGTCAAAATGAGTCAGTATAACATCATATTAGCCTAAAGCAGCAGCGTCAAAATGAGACAGTATAACATCATCTTAGCCTAAAACAGCACCGTCTAAATGAGTCAGTATAACATCATCTTAGCCTAAAACAGCACCGTTCAAATGCGTCAGTGTAACATCATCTTAGCCTAAAACAGCACCGTTAAATGCGTCAGTGTAACATAATCTTAGCCTAAAACAGCAGCGTCTAAATGAGTCAGTTAAACATCGTCTCAGCCTAAAACATCACCGTCAAAATAAGTCAGTACAACATAATCTTAGCCTAAAACAGCAGCGTCAAAATAAGTCAGTATAACATCATCTTAGCCTAAAACAGCAGCGTCAAAATGAGTCAGTATAACATCATCTTAGCCTAAAACAGCACCGTTCAAATGAGTCAGTATAATATCATCTTAGCCTAAAACAACAGCGTCAAAATAAGTCAGTATATAATAATCTTAGCCGAAAATAGCAGCGTCAAAATGAGTAAGTATAACATCATCTCAGCCTAAAACAGCACTGTTCCAATGCGTCAGTATAACATCATCTTAGCATAAAACAGTAGCGTCAAAATAAGTCAGTATATAATAATCTTAGCCTAAAACAGCAGCGTCTAAATGAGTCAGTATAACATCGTCTCAGCCTAAAACCTTACCGTCAAAATAAGTCAGTACAACATAATCTTAGCCTAAAACAGCAACGTCTAAATGAGTCAGTATAATATCATCTTAGCATAAAACATCATCGTCAAAATAAGTCAGTACAACATAATCTTAGTCTAAAACAGCACCGTTCCAATAGGTCAGTATAACATCATCTTAGCTTCAAACAGCATCGTCTAAATAGGTCAGTATAACATCATCTTAGCCTAAAGCAGCACCGTCAAAATGAGTCAGTATAACATCATCTTAGCCTAAAACAGCAGCGTCAAAATGAGTCAGTATAACATAATCTTAGCCTAAAACAACACTGTTCCAATGCGTCAGTATAACATCATCTTAGCCTAAAACAGCAGCGTCTAAATGAGTCAGTATAACATCATCTTAGCCTAAAGCAGCAGCGTCTAAATGATTCAGTATAACATCATCTTTACCTAAAACAGCAGCGTCTAATGGAGTCAGTACAACATCATCTTAGCCTAAAGCAGCTGCGTCTAAATAAGTCAGTACAACATAATCTTAGCCTAAAACAGCAGCGTCTAAATGAGTCAATATAACATCATCTTTACCTAAAACAACACTGTTCCAATGCGTCAGTATAACATCATCTTAACCTAAAACAGCAGCGTCAAAATGAGTCAGTATAACATCATCTTTACCTAAAACAGCAGCATCTAAATAAGTCAGTACAACATAATCTTAGCCTCAAACAGCACCGTTACAATGAGTCAGTATAACATCATCTTAGCCTAACACAGCACCGTTAAAATGAGTCAGTATAACATCATCTTAGCCTAAAACAGCAGCGTCTAAATGAGTCAGTATAACATAATCTTAGCCAAAAACAGAACCGTCATAATGAGTCAGTATAACATCATTTTAGCCTAAAACAGCAGCGTCAAAATGAGTCAGTATAACATCATCTTAGCCTAAAACAACACCGTCAAAATGAGTCAGTATAACATGATCTTAGCCTAAAACTGCACCGTCTAAATGAGTCAGTATAACATCATCTTTACCTAAAACAGCAGCGTCAAAATGAGTCAGTATAACATCATCTTAGCCTAAAACAGCAGCGTCAAAATGAGTCAGTATAACATCATCTTAGCCTAAAACAACACCGTCAAAATGAGTCAGTATAACATCATCTTAGCCTAAAACTGCACCGTCTAAATGAGTCAGTATAACATCATATTAGCCTAAAACAGCAGCGTCAAAATGAGTCAGTATAACATCATCTTTACCTAAAACAGCAGCGTCAAAATTGGTCAGTATAACATCATCTTAGCCTAAAACAGCACCGTCTAAATGAGTCAGTATAACATCATCTTAGCTTCAAACAGCATCGTCAAAATAAGTCAGTATAACATTATCTTTACCTAAAACAGCACTGTTCCAATGAGTCAGTATAACATCATCTTAGCATAAAACAGCACCGTTCAAATAAGTCAGTACAACATAATCTTAGCCTAAAACAGCAGCGTCAAAATGAGTCAGTATAACATCATCTTAGCCTAAAACAGCACCGTTTAAATGAGTCAGTATAACATCATCTTAGCCTAAAACAGCACCGTTCCAATGAGTCAGTATAACATTATCTTAGCCTAAAACAGCAGCGTCTAAATGAGTCAGTATAACATCATCTTAGCCTAAAACAGCAGAGTCAAAATGAGTCAGTATAACATCATCTTAGCCTAAAGCAGCAGCGTCTAAATGAGTCAGTATAACATCATCTTTACCTAAAACAGCAGCGTCTAATGGAGTCAGTATAACATCATCTTAGCCTAAAGCAGCTGCGTCTAAATAAGTCAGTACAACATAATCTTAGCCTAAAACAGCAGCGTCTAAATGAGTCAATATAACATCATCTTTACCTAAAACAACACTGTTCCAATGCGTCAGTATTACATCATCTTAGCCTAAAACAGCAGCGTCAAAATGGTCAGTATAATATCATCTTAGCCTAAAACAGCAGCGTCAAAATAAGTCAGTATAAAATAATCTTAGCCAAAAATAGCAGCGTTAAAATGAGTCAGTATAACATCATCTTAGCCTTAAACAGCACCGTTAAAATGTGTCGGTATAACATCATCTTAGCCTAAAACAGCAGCGTCTAAATGAGTCAGTATAACATAATCTTAGCCAAAAACAGAACCGTCAAAATGAGTCAGTATAACATCATCTTAGCCTAAAACAGCAGCGTCAAAATGAGTCAGTATAACATCATCTTAGCCTAAAGCAGCAGCGTCCAATGAGTCAGTATAACATTATCTTAGCCTAAAACAGCAGCGTCTAAATGAGTCAGTATAACATCATCTTAGCCTAAAACAGTAGAGTCAAAATGAGTCAGTATAACATCATCTTAGCCTAAAGCAGCAGCGTCTAAATGAGTCAGTATAACATCATCTTTACCTAAAACAGCAGCGTCTAATGGAGTCAGTATAACATCATGTTAGCCTAAAGCAGCTGTGTCTAAATAAGTCAGTACAACTTAATCTTAGCCTAAAACAGCAGCATCTAAATAAGTCAGTACAACATAATCTTAGCCTCAAACAACACCGTTAAAATGAGTCAGTATAACATCATCTTAGCCTTAAACAGCACCGTTAAAATGTGTCGGTATAACATCATCTTAGTCTAAAACAGCAGCGTCTAAATGAGTCAGTATAACATAATCTTAGCCAAAAACAGAACCGTCAAAATGAGTCAGTATAACATCATCTTAGCCTAAAACAGCAGCGTCAAAATGAGTCAGTATAACATCATCTTAGCCTAAAGCAGCACCGTCTAAATGAGTCAGTATAACATCATATTAGCCTAAAACAGCAGCGTCAAAATGAGTCAGTATAACATCATCTTTACCTAAAACAGCAGCGTCAAAATTGGTCAGTATAACATCATCTTAGCCTAAAACTGCACCGTCTAAATGAGTCAGTTTAACATCATCTTAGCTTCAAACAGCATCGTAAAAATAAGTCAGTATAACATTATCTTTACCTAAAACAGCACTGTTCCAATGAGTCAGTATAACATCATCTTAGCATAAAACAGCACCGTTCAAATAAGTCAGTACAACATAATCTTAGCCTAAAACAGCAGCGTCAAAATGAGTCAGTATAACATCATCTTAGCCTAAAACAGCACCGTTTAAATGAGTCAGTATAACATCATCTTAGCCTAAAACAGCACCGTTCAAATGAGTCAGTATAACATCATCTTAGCCTAAAACAGCAGCGTCTGAATGAGTCAGTATAACATCATCTTAGCCTAAAGCAGCAGCGTCAAAATGATTCAGTATAACATCATCTTAGCCTAAAACAGCACCGTCAAAATGAGTCAGTATAACATCATCTTAGCCTACAACTGCACCATCTAAATGAGTCAGTATAACATCATCTTAGCCTAAAACAGCAGCGTCAAAATGAGTCAGTATAACATAATCTTAGCCTAAAACAGCAGCGTCAAAATGATTCAGTATAACATGATCTTAGCCTAAAGCAGCAGCGTCTAAATGAGTCAGTATGACATCATCTTAGCCTAAAACAGCACCGTCAAAATGAGTCAGTATAACATCATCTTAGCCTAAAACAGCACCGTCTAAATGAGTCAGTATAACATCATCTTAGCCTAAAACAGCAGCGTCAAAATGAGTCAGTATAACATCATCTTAGCCTAAAACAGCACCGTCTAAATGAGTCAGTATAACATCATCTTAGCCTAAAACAGCACCGTTCAAATGCGTCAGTGTAACATCATCTTAGCCTAAAACGGCACCGTTAAATGCGTCAGTGTAACATAATCTTAGCCTAAAACAGCAGCGTCTAAATGAGTCAGTATAACAACGTCTCAGCCTAAAACATCACCGTCAAAATAAGTCAGTACAACATAATCTTAGCCTAAACCAGCAGCGTCAAAATGAGTCAGTATAACATCATCTTAGCCTAAAACAGCACCGTTCAAATGCGTCAGTGTAACATCATCTTAGCCTAAAACAGCAGCGTCAAAATAAGTCAGTATATAATAATCTTAGCCGAAAAAAGCAGCGTCAAAATGAGTCAGTATAACATCATCTCAGCCTAAAACAGCACCGTTCCAATGCGTCAGTATAACATCATCTTAGCATAAAACAGTAGCGTCAAAATAAGTCAGTATATAATAATCGTAGCCTAAAACAGCAGCGTCTAAATGAGTCAGTATAACATCGTCTCAGCCTAAAACATTACCGTCAAAATAAGTCAGTACAACATAATCTTAGCCTAAAACAGCAACGTCTAAATGAGTCAGTATAACATCGTCTCAGCCTAAGACATCACCGTCAAAATTAGTTAGTATAACATCATCTTAGCATAAAACAGCACCGTTCAAATGAGTCAGTATAACATCATCTTAGCCTAAAACAGCACCGCTCCAATGCTTCAGTATAACATCATCTTAGCCTAAAACAGCAGCGTCAAAATAATTCAGGAAATAATAATCTTAGCCGAAAATAGCAGCGTCAAAATGAGTCAGTATAATAACATCTTAGCTTGAAACAGCACCGTTCCAATGCGTCAATATAACATCATCTAGCCTAAAACAGTAGCGTCAAAATAAGTCAGTATATAATAATCTTAGCCTAAAACAGCAGCGTCTAAATGAGTCAGTATAACATCGTCTCAGCCTAAAATAGCACCGTCAAAATAAGTCAGTACAACATAATCTTAGCCTAAAACAGCAGCGTCTAAATGAGTCAGTATAACATCATCTTAGCATAAAACAGCACCGTTCAAATGAGTCAGTATAATATCATCTTAGCATAAAACAGCACCGTCAAAATAAGTCAGTATAACATTATCTTTACCTAAAACAGCAGCGTCAAAATGAGTCAGTATAACATCATCTTAGCTTCAAACAGCACCATCAAAATGAGTCAGTATTACACCATCTCACCATCAAAAAGCACCGCCAATATAAGTAGGCATTACTTCATTTCAGCCTCAAACAGCACCGTCAAAATGAGTCACATTAAATCAGTTTAGCCTCAAACAGCACCTGTTTCGGAAGTTTACGGTTGCTCAATCGTTATATGTCTGTCCACTTAAGTGGTTTGTTTTAAGTCTGATTATTGACTATCTTTTCTTTTTTATGCCCCACCTACGATAGTAGAGGGGCATTATGTTGTCTGGTCTGTGCCTTCATTCGTCTGTCCGTCTGTGCGTGCGTCCGTCCGTCCGTCTGTGCGTCCGTTCGCTTCAGGTTAAAGTTTTTGGTCAAGGTAGTTTTTGAAGAAGTTGAAGTCTAATCAAATTTACACTTAGTTCACATGTTCCTTATGATATGATCTTTCTAATTTTAATTCCAAATTAAAGTTTTGACCCCAATTTCATGGTCCACTGAACATAGAAAATGATAGTGCGAGTGGGGCATCCGTGTACTTGGGTCACATTCTTGTTTTTAACATGTTTTATGTTGCTTTTCTTGAACCGCGATGTTTTTCCTGTTTTCCTCCCTCTAGCCTGGTTATTTTAGAGATTGAGGATTATATTAGACTCGGTTTAACGAAATACATTGACATGGGTTGCATTCATTTAACATATTTCAGATTTAAGAGATTCAAGTAAAGACACATGTATAGCTAAAGAGGAGGCAGAGTCTTTTGCCAGTGATCACAGAATGCCATATTATGAAACAAGTGCACTTACTCAGAAAGGATTGAAGTCATGTTTTGATAATACTGTAAGTAAGGGCATACAATACAGTTACGAGAAGGTAACAACGTTGCAAACGTAATTTTTTTCCCCGCGACATCAAACTGTGACATATCGGGTAAAGGTGCATTTTTTTATGATTAAAATGCTTTAACTTGAAAACGAGTACATGGACCATCTTTTTTTTAAATGGCTTTAGGTTTGAGTACGTATGAAAATTATTTGAACCAATTTTAAGAAAAAAGTCAACATTAAAACTTTAAAAAAATTTAAATTTGATAAATATACCGCAAAAATGCCGGTTTTTTTTTTAATTCCTGATTCTTTGATAAAAATTATTTATTTCAAAAGAAATGTTGTACATATCTAGAGCATATTTATGAAAAGAAGATTTTCATTATGTTTATACAAAACTTCGCCTGTGTTTATCTGTTGAAATAAAAAAGTTCGATGTGATTTGAAGATATTGTATGCATATTGAACAGCGGTATACTATTGTTACCTTAACATGCTTAAGTAAGAACTGACATGCACAACGATGTTATGTTAGATTGTCTGATTGTGTTGTCCTTCATTGCTGTATTATTTATGTTGTGGTAACTACTATTAATATTTGAAAACCGCAATTTACCAGTTTTTTTTTTCTATACTTTATTTATTGTCCTATGTTTGTGTTAGTGTAGCCAATTATTCCCTATTATTCTGTAAACCCCATCCTATCCCTTACGTTGATATGATAATGCAAATTTCAACAACTTGACTATATACATTCTTATTTACACTTAATCATGAAACATGCTGGATATAACAGAAGATGTGGTATGATTGCCAACGAGACAACTCTTCACAAGAGACCAAATGACACAGATATTAACAAATGTTTGGCCTTTGAATATGAGCACCATACCTAGACTTTATTATGCTTCGACATCGGTTATCTATTTGCTCTCATATGTTTATTTCAATGCAAAACATAACAAGAATTCCAATTCTAGATTACTTAATAATTGAGAAAGATATCAAGGAACCGTACCCCCCAATCAAAACAAAACCCACCAAAAAACAAATACTAGTGTGGCTAAAACTTAAAACGAGGGAAATAAAGTCAACACTAACAAAACTGGGTTTGAACCTCCGCGGGGTCACTCCAACGACTTTATAATTGGAATGTGCTGCGCGACATTATAAAAAAGGGCAAAGACTTGTCAGATCGGAGTTAGAATATTTTGCTGACTGTTACATTGCGAACTAGCATGTTCATTTCTGGTCTAGTTCGAAGCATGGTACTAATTAATTCCAAATTAACATGTTTTGCTAGATATGGGTGTATTTTGAATTTCCCGCTGGACGTTCAACATCCATCCATCAGTATCATCATTGAATGTGATGTTAATTGTATCATGTGTCATATTCACTCACACGTACAATCGGAAGCAGTTGATTTAATTTGAACGAATTAAATGATAATAATCTGTATTAAAGAAAAGGAATTTATTCTAAATGAAAATCCATTATCTTATAAAATACCTTAAATGTATTGCTATTGTATTTTGTCTTCTCATACTCTAATTCCCCGATAGCTTTCATGTACGCGGTAGACTTCACCAAGCTATGTTTACTTATCTGGCCAAACGAACAGCGCAAGTGCGAATGAAAGTTTAGGGGTGAACGATAATGTGGAAAGTGAAGTGAAAACGTGCTAATTCTTTATGAAAGACAAAAAATAATGCAACAGCACTTTTAAAACTGTAATTATAACGTATAATTGCATATATAAACACATGGAAAAATAAATACAAATACCAAACATTAATCTGTAGGATCACTTGCTAGCTCACTTTTTTATTCTCCATTTATAGGCATTATGTTTTCTAATCTGTGCCTTAATTGGTTCGTCCGTCCGTTCAACCGTCCCTTTGTCAGGTGAACAATTTATGGAGAAGGTAGTTTTAATGAAGTTCAAATCCAATTAACTTGAAATTAAGTTCACATGTTTCCTATGATATGATCTTTCTACTGTTAATACCAAATTAGAGTTTTGACCCCGATTTTACGGTTCATTGCACATAGAAAATGATAGTTCACTTGGAAGAACCATGTAATTGGACACATTTTGGTTCCACATTATCCATGCTTGTATATTGATTGTTTATATTAACGTTCGGGTAACTTCCTTTAAAAGTTAACATGAGTTGAAATATAAATTAGCAGGAAAAAAAATTTAATCAATGAATTTGTGTTGTTGATTATACCATGAAGGTAAATGTGCAACAGATTGTGCATAGGAAACTTTGTTCAAAAGATATATATATATATTAGTCGATTAAAACCGTAACATTATAATTTCAAGAAACTGCAAGTTTTATAATAGTAATTTAATTATCATTTCATTTCAGGTTAGGGTAAGCTGCAGAACGACTAAAAGAAAGTGGTTTCAGAAAAAATTAGCTTTATATAAATGACATTGTTGTCCAATAAATAAAATAGATAAAACCAATAGATATATATTCATTGCATATATTTAAAGTGTATATATTCCTATGTGTATGTCCACAAAGAATGTATTGCAATTCATATTGGTATGCTTTTTCTTCAAACACTTTCACTAAGGGTCTAAAAAAGTTAACTGAGTCGCATTATCAATTAATATATTCAGACGATAGAATAATCCAAAGGTCAATACAATGATGTTTTTAAGGAGACAAACAATGATATTTATAGCATAGACAAAAAAAGTTGTTGATGAAAACTAAATCTACAAATGCATCTTAAAGATGAACAAATATTTTGTGACAAATATATGTAATATATCTTTAATAATATGAGACATATTTGTGACACACCAGCTTATCGCGGATCTTCTTACATGAAGCATAACAATAATTAAAATAGGAAATTAGTGAGTGAAGAATTTCGTCAGTTTAAACTCGTTATTTCGTTATGTATGGCATTTTGGTCATGTGTTTGCAGTTCCAATGATTCACTGTATCGGGCAATTCATCAATAGGATAACATAATACTGTTTACTACTTATGAAATTGAAACAAATCTCCACACAAAGACATAGTTCGGGCCGGATTTGTTGGTGATGCATTTTACTAAGTATATCTGAATCATTTGTAAAACATCCCGCTCCAACCAATGCTAGGGATCGTCTTAATCTTACAATGTGGTGACAGTTATTTTTCGCTTTTCGACAATTTTTTAATTTCTTTGATACAATAAAAAGGTTTAAAAAACAAATGAACATACACGATCAAGCCAACAAGCAATTTATCATCAACATACTTAGGTGTCAAAATTACAACATAAATGAAATTGAACAAAACAACATACTACGACAAGCACAAACAACAGACTCTCCCACAAGAAATAGTTAGAAATAAAAAAGAAGATTAAGAATCTCCATCTGTTAGCAAAACCTGTACTCTAATTCAGGTATCAAATTATTTTAATAAGAGGACACTGTGATCATTATTAACACGATAATGTCAATTTAAAAAAAATGAAAATAAACACATCATTATCTTTTAGACAATTTTACTATCAAACTAATACGTAGATTATGGTACCTACTACAGTTAAGTGTTAACTGATCTGGAACAATAAAATCACAATGAACATACAAAGGGAGATAACTTATGTAGTTATGTGACTTAAACGGAAGTTACCATACGAATAAATCGATGACGATAATCGAACAAAAATTATGAATTGAACCGAGTGAGCATAAAGAAATTATGCGAACAAATGTTGCTTGCAAAGTCTGATCGTAAGTATTTCATTCTATGTCATTAACGTGTCTTAAAAATGTATTACACTTTCGTTTTTGCTAAGCTTTTGATATACTTAAGTTAGTAGTATGAGCGTAATAATGTAACAATTTGACTTAACTGATGAACTTTAATGGAACGACAGTTGTTATGACTTTCGGACTGTTTTTAGGAACAAGCAGCTAGACACCGTTTTGAAAATCTGTTTATTATTTTTATTCTTAAGGATGCATGTCTGCTCATTGTTAATAAATAATATGACACGAAAAACCAACCCTAAAGATATAATGAAACGTTAACATCAATAATTGTTTCGAACTAAACAAATCTGAAATTGATTTGTAAAATAGATTTTCTAAAGGGTAAATAAAAACACATTATTTTATAAGTTACAGAAAGAAAAAGGTTAACTGTATTTGTAATAAGATCCAAACAATATAAATACCTAAACGTATTACAAAAGAGGACATTTAAATATACAACATAACTTTAACATTGGAGAATCGTTTTGTATTTGGTCATGTTAGTGTTAATAACAGTTTTTGTGTTACGAAGCACAAGATCTATAGTAATTCATTACAGATATCTTTGACAAATCACAAAAGGATAGATATATAGAATAGTTTAAACTTGATTCATTTAACGAGACCGGGCGATTTAATGGATACGCTAAACAAAGATGAGTCAAGCGTTTATTGGTAACAAATTTTAAATGCAGATTAACACAACACTATTTTTTCGAATTGAAAAAGAAAAAAGTAGTTTTTCATTGAAAAATACGGAATTTTAAAAACATTTAAACATTTGTTACATACTTGAAATGAGATGAATACATTATGGACTTGTTTTGGGAAGTTTTGAGAAATTCATATTTATTTAGTTATTTCTCTTCTTATAACAGCACCATAAAAAATCTCAACATATTTTCCTTTTGGAATTCTACGGCTTTTTTAAAAAAAAAGATAACTCAAGTTTACAAACCGAATAATACAACACGGGCCATCCGATATAAAACACATGAGTGATAAGTGTTTTTTTAACAAGCAATATCCGTACTTTACACAACTGTTTGGATTTTTGGGTCCTCAATGCTCCTCAACTTTGTACTTTGTTCGATTTTCTAACAATTTTAATCTGAGCTTCACTGATGAATCTTATGCAGACGAAAAGCGCGTCTGGTGTATCAAATTAAAATCCTGGTACCTGTGATTACTATTAACGGTACTTAATCAATGCCACTGCTTGGTGATGTTGAATTCTTCGAAATACAGTTAAACTTGTCCAAACCGAACAAATGTACGAAAGATTTTCGTATCCCATGCCTAGATTTCCGTGTCCGTATTTGGCATAACTTTTTTTAATTTGTTGGTCCTCAATGCTACTAAACTCTGTACTTGTTTCAATTTCTAAATATTTTGACCTGCGCGTCGCTGATGAGTCATATATAGACAAAACGTGCGTCTGGTGTATCAAATTATAAGCCTGGTACCTATGTTTACTATTGACAATGCCATATAAACCAACGGTGACCGACTTTCTTCTTGTTGCCTTGTACACGTTTTCCTTAAGCGGAGATTTCTATGTATCTTTTCGATTGTGTTTGTATGAGTTCAGTGTTTCTGTTGTTTACTCTTTTTCCTCTTATAGTTAATTTATGCAGTTCGGTTTTCGTTTTGACCAGGATTTGTTTCAGGTTAACCGATTTATGACTATTGATCATCGATATACTACTGTTACCTGCATTTCAAAAGCTAGCTTCTAAGGACGGATAAATAGAAAAAACCCAAACACTTTCTAATAACTTCACGTTCCATTATATCGACGATAGCCTTACACCAGTTTATATACTTTGGTGACTCTTTTGAAATTGTCGTACTTGTTTGAATTTCTAAATATTTAGATCTGAGCGTTATTGTTGAGTCTTATGTAAACGAAACGCCCGTATCAAATTAGAAGCCTGGTACATTTGAAAACTATTTGAAAATGTTCATTTTGTTGAATGTAAAATAAAAGATTTGACAGTTTAGTCTGCCTCATAATTGACTTACATCTATAAATTGCTAATGATGGTCGGTCTGAAAAAATTGCGACAAACGATTTGATTTGACTTGCAAATTGTAACTTTGATTCAACATTTAAGTAGCCTCTTCATATGAAGTATGTATATACGAGTAAAAATTAGACGAAACAAACAATGGTGTCACTGGTAAATTAAAAAGAATGTTGGCGACAAACTATTTTTAAAAATGCACATTCCATATAACTTTAAAATATTGCTGTAAAATATGTGATTTGCCTACTTCATCTTTTCATTAAGGTTAAAATCTTAATTTTGAATCATTTACTTGCATATATTAATTATTCTAAGGCGGTGAATAAATATATGTGATTTAAAGTAAAATCACAAAAATACAGACTCCGAGAAAAGTTTAAAACGGAAAGTCCCTTATCAAATGGCAAAATAAAACCTCAAACACATGAAGCGAATGGATACCAACTGTCATATTCCTTACTTGGTACATTCATTTTCTTATGTTGATTTTCGTATGTAGAAAATGGTGGCTTGAACATTATTATGATGTTTAACCGCGAACTCATATAAAAAAATGGACTGTCCACTTGAGGGGATAGTGAGACACTTTATTATATATTAATTTACATTTAATTAAATATTTTTTTTGCAGTTGTCTTTTAAGATTTCACAAAAAAACAGTTAATTTGACAAATGATGCTGCAACATGATTATTCTTCTAATACTGGTAAATATAGAAATTATGTGATACGATTTTTCAACAGGTAAACTGTTTTACTCCATTTCTCTAAACGTGGCTCTAGCTACGACACATATAAAAAATCTAAACTATGATGTTTGTTCCGTTAATGGAACAAATAGTTATTCGCTTTTAGCAGCCATAATTGTCAAATAAAGGTAAGCAACATTGAAGTTGAATCATTCAATTGCAATTCAATTATTCGATCCCATTTGAATCATTATTCATGTGAACGTCGACGTAACCGCTTTGCTTTGTAGATGGTTAACGAATGAATTATATGCGTGTTCGGTTATTTAAAAGCAAAATGATGTAAACATTGAAAGTGATGAAAATGTCAATCATTTTGATTGACTAATTTCATCCACAAAAAAATCATTCTTATACAGGTTAAAACGATGATTAACATACATCTTTAATTTACAACATGAAATAAACAAACATATAGCAATGACATTGCACGAGATCGCTTCTCTCTTTTTTTTTTTTTTTATCTATATTCATGTTTATGTGGCAGAAGAAATCAGAGATCAATTCGATAGATAATTAGATGGCGTAAAAACTAGATTATTCACGAACGAAACTACATATTATCGACCATATGGCCTGTAAATTGTTTATTTTGAACTTTAAAATGTTGATAAATGTTGTACATGGTAAAATAGCAAATATACGAATTTGAGTCAAATCGGTGAACATAATTTGACAGTTAGTACCCCTTTTAATAAAAAAAATCCAAATGTATGTATGCATTAGGGAATATTTACAGCTTTATCGTAAAATGTTCAACCTATTATACTTGATAAGCTTTACTGTTTTACAAGTCTGAAATTAGTATTATGTAATAGTCATTGCTATTCAATTCCAAATAAAAGGTAACAAGGAAAATGGGTACAAAACATGCATACATCTCAGTAAAAGTCAACTTTATTTTTATTTTGAATGTCTGAGTTCACATATACACAGATAACACATCACATATCCATGAAGAACAACAATGTACCGTAATAATACAGCCAATATACACCAATGTCCATTCTTGCGGGTGCCTAATGTAAAGTAAAAGCTGCTTACCCTTCCAAAGCACCTTATATCACCACCAGTTTTTGATAGGGTTCGTGTTGCTTAGTGTTTAGTTTTGCATGTTGTTTCTTCTGTTCTATCATTTGTCTGCTTGTCTTTTTTATTTTTAGCTATTGCTTTGTCAGTTTATTTTCAATCTTTGAGTTTTGCTATCCCTCTGATATATTTGGTTCCTCTTTTACAGAGTTAAGTACCTGCTATACGTAAATTGAATTAACAAATAGTCTTATCATGTCTAAATACAAACTTTGTTGTCGCACTGCGGGTAATTATCACGTTTTAATTGGTTTTAAGCCGTCACGTCGTGACTCCCTATGTATCCGTAGGGGGTAAGTAAATTTCATAGGGGTTCATGACGTCACGCCTACTATTAATGTTGTTGGCAACATTTCGCATCATGAGTGTGTATCTGTTAATTTAATTGTTCAGCGGTACATTCTAAATAAAAACCCGTTAAAGAAGACACATTGAGTAATGACATATTAAAGTAAACAAAACTTTGGTCTCTATGTTTGATATTAAGGAAATCGTAAATTAATATCTGTTTCAGATTATTTGTACGGCGACGGGATATGAATTAAAATGTCCAGCAAAAGCAGAATGGAGATTGCGAGCAATCGTTTCATGTTATTCGGAGGACACATATGCATGTTTGTTTAACCTACTAGAAGAAAAATATATGGAAAATTGTTCACATACAGATAAAAGTAGCATAGGTAAGTAAAACTGATTTCTAAAATTTATTTATTTAATTTTATTTCATGATTAGGTTATTATAGGTCAGTTATTTTCAATTGTTTGAAAACGTTTTGAATATTTTAGAATTGAATGTCATAAAAATTAAATACTTTCACTAAAGATACATAGGTTACAATTGTTTTCCCCAGACTAAACATGACTTCTATTTAGATTTCGTAAGACGAATATACAATTCCACGCATACTTGAACTTATTGATTTGAGTTAAAATTTACAATGTATCATACTTTCTCTATTTAAATATTAGTATGTGCATTAACGACAAATTGGTTGGATTTGTTTAAAAACAATAAAAATAAAATACAATGTGAGACCAAGAATAAAAATCATGATTTTATAAAAAAAAAAAGGGATGAAAAAATCCAAAACGCAAGAGGCGAAAACAGACATTTAACAATCAAAAGAAAAACAAAGAAAAAACATAACATAAAAAAAGTATTTTTATGCAATTTGAACCTCACCAAAACTCCGGCGTCATCTCGGGTGCAATGAAAGGGCACGCCAATCCTGATTCAAATATGGCACCCGATATGCCACTCTTGTGAGTATTAGTCTTTTTTAAATTTGCACTTTTCAAAAACTTGTCCAGAATTTATCTTTATTTTGAATAAAAAAATACTTGGCATGAGTAAAGTTTTGTCCTGTCCAGTTCTAAAGAAAAATTTTCATTTAACATTTCATTGCATATAAGAAAATAACCATCATTGCAAGTTAACCAATCAAATTTCTTCCCTTTATTCTATCTGTGTACAATGTTTAGTCACCATGTAATATCAAGATTCAAAAGTTTCTTTAGAAGTCACAAATAAAAATAATGGTGTTTTGAAATACCCAAGACATATGTTTATGACACAAAATAGTTTTACTGCAATGAAATGTAGGACTAATTACCTACAACGGTCAAATTCAACGTTGTTCAAGGGAATAATTTTTTCGACCTACTTTCGTACCATGCTTTAGTGGTATTACACCTGTAACAATGAATTAAAAACAAAAATGAACAGGAATCGTAGACTATACTTATAATGTTTTATATCATTTTCATTATTCTTTCAAAGGAAGTAAGCTAGTGTTCCAACCGTTATTTAATCTAGCAGAATGTAATGCCGGAAGATATCAACCTATAGTGTTCACCACCCGTAGGAATAGTGAATGTATCTTCAGTAAATCAAAGTGTGCTGACGACGGACAGGTAGTATTCAGGAATGATTCTTCTAGCAACGATGTTACTTGTCGCTGTGACTACAGAAAGCGGTATGCGTTTGTTACAAAACCAAAGAAAAGATGTGTCTGTAACCCATCTGAGGAAGATTGTTCCTGTTTTAGAGTTTCATGTACAAAACTGTCTGCAGGTGAGTTTTATTAAAGAAATAAGTGATCGATACATACAAAAAACCATGTGTCAATATGTAACCTTTAAACAAAACTTCTTACTCAAACAATTAGAAAAGATCATTGCTAATAGCTTATTTTTGGTTTATTGTATTTGTTTTAAATCTTCTGTTATCAAAGCATAAGTCATCTGATAAGGTGCAATATATATATAAGCTATAAACTAATTGTTTTAATAATTTCAGCAATAAAACAGCCGATACAAGTTGCCTTTATTTGTTTCATTGATTGTCAAGGCGCAGTTATACATATCAATCAATAACCCACCATCCACGTCAACGAACAGCAAAAGCCACGAAATTCAAATTCTGTAAAATGTTGCCCCTTACTAAATTAAACATTTGTCTGATTTTGTTCTAATTGAAATTATGACACAGTGATGACTGCTGTATCCCTATTTTGACAATCCTTTATTTATTAGTTTTCATTTTGTTTAACGTAATCTGTATGATGTTTTACGTTTGAAGTTAGATTCAAAACAAACTCGACATAGCTCTAAAATATAGTTAATTGCTACCTTAGTTTGCATGAAAATACGGATTTTTTTGTGTTATTAAAATTTGCTGTTACAAAATATAAGAAACTATTATAAATCAAGGAATGTATCTCCCTCATGCAAAACTCTCTTTTCAAGGATGTTGCTATACTTTTTGGACTTTTTGGATTATAGCTCTTCATCTTTTATATAAGCTTAGGATTTCAAATATTTTGGCCACGAGCATCACTGAAAAGACATGTTTTGTCGAAATGCGCATCTGGTGCAAGAAAATTGGTACCGTTAGTTTTATTGCTATCAATAATTATTGAAATGTGCATTGTTAATAAATGTAACATCAGTGTTTAGTTCAAATATCATGAGATATAATCTTAGATCAATCCTCATCATATCTTATTCATTTTAATGTGACGTCATTTTTCATTTTTGATGATCTGTTTTACAAATTGAAATGTGACGTCATTTTTTGTCATTTTTTACAATTTCAAATATGACGTCACTAGGCGTTAATGTTTTAACTTATTGTGATGTGTTGCATTGCGTCGGGTTATGTAATGTATTTTGGTTGTTTTTATGTAATTACTTAATACTTCAGTTTTATCATTTATCTTTTGTATAGTCGTTTTATAAAATTTACTGTCTGCATAAGTATAAAATGATTCTAAATAATGGGGATGTTCTTTTTTGAACTTTTGGTCCTCGATGTTGTTAAACTTTGTACTTGTTTTGGCTTTCAAACTTTTGTATCTGGGGGTCACTAGTCTTGTGCGAACAAAATGCACTTCTGGCGAAATAAAATTTTAAACTTGTTGCCTTTTGTTAGCTAATATTCGTGTGTTTCATTGTCAATTATGTTCTCCTATTTATTCATATTGTAGACATGTAATGTTGTGTTGTCATTTTAATGTTATATTTCACATGGTCATAACAGAGGGAGGTTTGACATGCCACAAAACCAGGTTCAACCCACCATTTTGTTTTTTTACAAATGTCCTGTACCAAGTCAGGAATATGGCCATTGTTATATTATAGTTCGTTTCTGTGTGTGTTACATTTTTACGTTGTGTTTCCGTTGTGTCGTTTGTTTTCTCTTATTTTTGAGTGTGAATTCACATTACTATAAGACTTGTCACGGTACTTATCTATCACAAATTCATGTATTTCGTTTTTATGTTATATTTGGTATTCTCATAGGATATTATGCTTAGTCCGTTTCTGTGGGTGTTACATTTTAATGTTGTGTTGTTGTTTTCCTCTTATATTTGATGCGGTTCCCTCAGTTTTAGTTTGTTTACAACGAGTTTGTTTTTGTTAATGAATTTATAAGTTTAAAACAGCGATATACTACTTGTGTTTATTTATCTACCGATAATGTATGTTTTGTTCACGGATGGTTGTAAATGTAATAGAGTTTGATGCGAATGTAATTGAAGTGAGAGGTCTAGCGCTTTAAAACCAGGTTCAATCCATTATTTTGTATATTTAAAATTGCCTGTACCAAGTCAAGAATATGATAGTTGTTGTCCATCCGTTTGATGTGTTTTATAAATTGATTTTGCCATTTGGTTAGGTAATTTCCGTTTTGAATTTTACTCGGAGTTCAGTCTGTTTGGGATTTTACTTTTAAAGTAAACTAGAACTAATCATGAAATGAACTTCTATAAGGTTTCATAGGTTACATAACATTTTTCGCAAAATCTTTAAGAATTTCGGGTATCATCATTTATTGGTATATCTTATGAGTTTAATTATAATTAAATAAATCCATATATCTCATCCGTAGATTATCAATGCGTCACTGACGGGGAAATAATGGTGAATTCAACATGTCAGGAAATACTTCCAAACATGTAAGTAAGATCTTTGCTGGAAAATTCTATCCTCTAATATATGTAATTGGTTTAAATCTGTTTTTTCAAAATTCATAATACTTTACATGTATTTGCCTCTTTTTTTTCAATAGTGCTATAACCATATCAAATGTTGAATGATAGCTACACACGATTATCTGCGTTTGAGCATTGTCTCAAAAAGTTTTTTCCATTGTCTCTAAACTGGCACATTCATTAGTGTCTGTCAATTTTTATTTAATCAACATTTTCTTTTGTACAAAAACACAAATCCAAATGAGACGCTGCTAAATTACACACGTTGTTCTATTACAAGGAATACAGTCAGGTGGTATTGCAAATTTAATCTACACAAATAAAAAGTGTCATTTTTATAATTAGCCTTATGTATAATACATTTCCCATTATAATATACATTATTATTGATCATGTTGCTGTATGTTATGCTTTTTGTATATCAACAACATTTGCTAAATGTATGAGGAAAGGGTTGTGATCTCACAAAACGTGTTTAATACCGCTGCATTTCTGTGCCTGTTCTAAGTCCCTGATCAGTGTTGGTTTTTTTCCGAGTTGAGAGTGCCGTCCATCGTTGCGTATGTTTTATATACATTATTGTTTGAAGGTCAGCTGAAGGCTGCCTCCGGACGACATATTTTCTCGCTATGTTGGAGACGAATTTGTTATTTTAACTCGTCTTTGCCATCTATGTCGTCTGATCTTTTAATCACCGAACTAAACCGATTCTCCAAAATGACTTTTTTGCTAAGTGTGAGTTCAAATTGCACTAAGACGTGTTTCAGTATCTTTACATCTAACATTCCTGTATTTAGTTATGAGGTTTTATACGTAAGCCTGATTGGATATTGTTTTATGTTTTAAAAAACGCGGTATTGAATTTTGGTCCAAAGACCCGATCACTTTTGTTTGATAATAAAGTTTATTTATCAAAGGGGTGCATGAATTATGTCATACACATCACTCTTTGGTATGAAATATCTCTGTTTGTTATAATGTTTTTTTGTATTATTTTTATATAAAATATTTTTATGAAAGTATTTGTTAGTGTATTTGTAATAAAAGTTACATGAATACGATGAAATAGAAAACAAGTATCTTTAAATCATGAGTTAAAATCAAATTGAAAAAAAGGACTCAAACAATACGATGTGTAATGACTTCCGATAAGACGACCATAGATGTGACGTCACAAATACAACTCTCTCATTCAAACAAGAATCCAGATGATTTCAACATTTACATGTGTATACATTGATTATTAATGACCGATATTATAATTATCGGTCATCAAAGAACAACTTTGCATACTGGACGTAAAGATTTTGTAAACTTTATCTTGTCTGTTTATATACTAATTAGACTGCTTTTGAGTAAAGAAGACAATGTTTTACATTTTTACTGCCCATCACATTCGGTACCATACGTATATTTAAGTGACATGTCAAAGTTTTGATTTTTCTACCTTGTATACCACATTGCCTCACATTCTCATTAAGAAAAAAATCACACACCTAATTAAATGGGCATTCAAAAAATCAGAATGTGAATATATATGTTCAAACTCTTTTAGGTCATTTTTTAGTAGCAATAAACAAAAAAACTATATTAATTGGACATGCTTTGATACTATATATGCCCTTGAATTTTTACTAGATAACATTTTTGTTCGCTTTGGGGATTCCGTAAATCGTCAGATTATCGGAATTCCAATGGGGACTAACTGTGCACCACTTATTGAGGACCTCTTTTTGTATTGTTACGAGTTACAATTTATGACAAAAATAAGCAAAGACCCATCAAAACAACATCTGATAAACAAATTTAATAATACTTTTAGATATTTGGATGATACTTTGGCTCTCAATAATGACGACTTCAGTATGTATATTAAAGAAATTTATCCTGGTGTACTTACTTTAAATAAAGCTAATACTAACAATGACCACTGCCCTTTTCTCGATCTTGATATCTATTTCACTAACGGAAAGCTGAATACTAAAATTTATGATAAAAGGGATGATTTTTCATTTCCTATCGTTAATTATCCGTTTTTAGATGGTGACGTTCCCTTGTCACCATCTTACGGTGTTTATATATCTCAACTTGTACGATTCGCTCGTGTATGTAACAATGTTTTAGATTTTAACGAGAGAAATTTATGTATTACTGAAAAATTATTACACCAGGGTTTTCGATATCTCAAACTAGTCAAAACATTTACTAAATTTTATCATCGGTATAAAGACATCATTCGTAAATATAGCTCAACATGCAGACTTTTTATACGTTCAGGTATTTCACATCCAATTTTTTATGGAAATATTCTTTATAAAGCACAAAGGTGTCAGTATTCACCTTATAAACTTACAAAACCTTTGAATAGACTTATTAAGAAGGGATATAATTACGATACTGTTGTCAATTCATTAAAGATTGCATATTTTGGCGTTAATATTGAGTCACTGATAAGGTCTTTGCGTCGGAACTAAACACATTTATTCTAAAAACAGTTGTTGGCATGACACGGGTTATGTTCTTCTCATATATGTTATGATGGTATGATACTAAACCCCTTACGGGAAGGATTGTGCCTGATGTTCATATGATGAAATCATAATCTTTCAGTCAGTTTAATTGAAGTCTGGAGCTGGCATGTCAGTTTACTGCTAGTAGTCTGTTGTTATTGATGTATTATTGTCATTTTGTTTATTTTCTTTGGTTACATCTTTTGACATCAGACTCGGACTTCTCTTGAACTGAATTTTAATGTGCGTATTGTTATGCTTTTACTTTTCTACACTGGTTAGAGCTATAGGGGGAGGGTTGAGATCTCACAAACATGTTTAACCCCGCCGCATTTTTGCGCCTGTCCCAAGTCAGGAGCCTCTGGCCTTTGTTAGTCTTGTATTTTTTAAATTTTAGTTTCTTGTGTACAATTTGGAAATTAGTATGGCGTTCATTATCACTTAACTAGTATATATTTGTTTAGGGGCCAGCTGAAGGACGCCTCCGGGTGCGGGAATTTCTCGCTACATTGAAGACCTGTTGGTGACCTTCTGCTGTTGTGTTGTTTTTTTTTTTTTTTTTTTTTATTTTGGTCGGGTTGTTGTCTCTTTGACACATTCCCCATTTCCATTCTCAATTTTATTTTTACACTAAATAGTCCATGCAACAGATGTACTACTGTTGCTTGTTGATCACAACAGAAAATAAAACAACGCTTTCATTTTTTCGGTTTTCTGTAATATTTTGTATATAATGTGTAAACGCTGTAAAGCTAGAAAATACAGTCGGCTGAAATCAGTAAAATTGTGAATATAAAACATAAACATATATTCAAGTTAGCACAATACAAAGTTTTTTTTTACTTTCAATCTCCAACCTTTTAAATGCTGTTACTTTCTCAAGACTGCATATACATTAACAAAAGGGATATATACCGATAGATATATGAATAATCTTTTAAATGCATGCAATATCTTTGTTATTCAATCATTATGTAATAAATAATTATGCAATTAAGGAAAAATCTTAGTCAGTTTACTTGAATGAATTTCGCTCTATCATCTCTATAACTATACAGGAAACGAAACATTTATCAAAACAGTAGGAGCTACACAAGCATGTCACACATTCTCGCTATCGTATTCAATTCTCTCATAAATCTGTATTTTAGGTGAACATCTTTACCACATAAAATAGATAATGTTTGAGTAGGTGTAAAATTTGATATATACATTCTATCCAAAATCTGAGACATCCTTTTGTAGACAATGGCCCTAGGAAGAACAAATAATAAAATAAACCGTCTCGGGGTATCGATGAAGAAAAAAAGTTCTATTGAAAGAGTGATATCTTGTAAAAGTTTGTAGACACAATTAATATTATAATTGCTTAAATGATTTGAATTGATTTTTAGTGTTATAAAGCCACTTTTAATCACAGCATTTACATTATTTCGTGGCGGCCAGTTTTTATTGGTAAAGGAAGCCGGAGTGCCCTGTAAAAACAACCGACCTTCGAAAGGAAAAATGGCAATCCTAGTCAATTACGATTTGGGTCGAGTGCATCAACACAAGCGGGGTTAGAACTCACAACCTCAGTGTTGCCTGGCCAATGATTATAGTAGTTACTACTTAGACCAATCGGTCACCGAGGCCCTTACTTGATTACATAATTGTTGTATAATATATACTAGCATGGCATTAATGTGAAAGAGAATTCTGTTAGCTATCCATAATTACCATTTTTATGAATTTTCAAGCATTATAAAGAAAGTAACAATATTTTAAAACTGGGGAATTACAGGTATAAAATCTTTGTATTGTGCTACCTTAAAAAAATATATGTAATTGGAAAGGGAGATTATAAAACACACTGAAGATTTTGCTGATTTAACATTCTATTATTAAAATATTACCAACATTGGTGATATAGATCATTGTTTTGTATATAGACGTTAATTTAATAGTTAAAATGGAAACAGCTGAATCGCTTCTTTACCTGGGAGTATTGATTGTCTTTTAAATTACACTTTTTAGAAAATTGCGGAAAAAATAATGAAATATAACAATAGAAATAATTGTGAGTGAGGCATGCAGACAAATTAAACTGGTAATGACATTGTTGAACTTTTTTATTTTGCAATTGAGTAAATTGTTAGAATTATTAAAATGTCCCTTTTTCAGGCTACACGACACAGATGATAATACAGCTCAGTTAATCGAAGGCAACATTAAAAGTAAGCATTTAAGAACAATATTTATTTCGAAAAAACAATGTCCAAAACTTGTCAAAACCCCCAAAATACTAAACTCCGAGGAAAATTCAAAGAGGAAAGTCCCAAATGAAATGGAAAAATAAACGCTCAAACACATCAAACGCATGGAAAACAACTGTCATATTCCTGACTTGGTACAGGTTTTCTCTGATGAAAGAAATGATGGATTAAACCTTGTTTTAAAGCTAAACCTCTCACTTGTTTGACAGTCGAATCGAATTCCATTATATTGACAACCATGTATGAACAAAACAAAATGAAATAATAAATGTCAAAAATAAAATCTCAAAAATAGGGGTACAGCAATCAACATTGTGTTATAATCTGATTTACTATAAAAACAAACAAATAAAAGGAAAGTAAGTGATACTCATGTATGTTTTCAATTTCGTGGTCTCTAAAATTTGACCAAGCCACTAGAACATCAATGGCGGTCTTTCCTTCTTTCCAAAACTTTTAGTTTTTATCATTTTTGGTAATTATTTAACCATGTTTAGTAAGAAATAACAACGGATACGTGTGACATTATATCGATATACAAAATTTTGGCCCTGATTTAATTTACAAAAACCCTGCGTCGAACTTGAGTTTTTATCTCTTTTAAAATTTCTAACAAAGTTTTGTTATGAAGTTTGGACACCATTCTTCATTTTATAGGACGATTTTGACATTGGATTTTTTTTATCTTATAGTATCTTAGTATCATATTATCGATTTTTCGTGTTATCGCAGGTAGCGGATATTTCGGCCCCGAGGGCATTACAAGCCATGTAGTTAGGACTATTGTATTGAGTTAAGATAACATCGATTTGTTCATTCATGTCAATTGACTGTTTATTAACTGTTGAGCTACTCAAAATAAAAATAAAAATAAAAAGTTTTTCTAATGCAACGCAAAGATACCCTAGCCGTACTTGACAAATACTACATGCACACATTCGTATTGAGTTTTCATTTCTATTTTGTTTTAATTGAGTGCATCGTACAGGACGATGGAATGAATATTTGACATACCAATTTGCAAGACGTATTTAATGAGCTTGTCTTCCTTTGTGACAGGACTATCCCTTTTACATTTATTATTAAATTGTAAAATAATCGCAGTGGTTGAAGAGAACGATCCATCAAGATCGTGTCATAAGAACAAATCAATAAGCATTTGAAAACAAATACTTATATTCAAAGTTACGTAATAATAGGTATGCTTTCAGTATATACGATCATATTCCGCATTTAGTTTTTCATATATATATATGTAACACTCCCAAACGTGTCCTTTCCCCTAAACGTGTCCGATTCTCCCAAACATGTCTTTTTTTCCCTAAACGTGTCCGAAATGTACAATATTCCCCAAACGTGTTCAATTTCATAACCCCCAAACGTGTCCGAAAATTGTTATTCGCCAAAACGTGTCCAATATTTAACGCCAAAACGTCACACGTCTTTTAGCGCTAATACAGGTATCTCCTAAATACAATCGCTGATAACGTTAACGGTAGGTTGGTCCCCTCCGTAAAATATTTAGTATGCCTTCGGAATATACAAATATTAACGGTTGAATTAACTCCGATGATGCCTTTTATATTTATCCGAATATTGCATGGCGGGCTTTTAACAGCACCCCCCCCCCCACCCCCCCCACACTTTTGTCAATAGTTTGTGTGTATTTCAAAAGCTCATCAAATCATAAACTGGTTATCCGTTTTTTTTATAATAAATTTTAGGTTTCCGCCATCACTAAAGACACACGATAAGAAACATAACGTTCAGTGCCAAATATTTCATGCATAAGTTTTATAGATTCTTTTTTTATGAATATGACTGTTATGTGATCAACGCCGGTTTTAATTGTACATTTATTTTGTAGTCTATAACTAAATTTTAGACTGTTGATTACGTATTGTCCGGTTGTAAGTACTTTATGCATATTTATAGCGCACAATAGTTTTGCAAGTTTTAATGTTTTTACACTGTACTATACAAATTAACTTTAAACTGAATTTAAACTGATGATTGCGTATTGTCCAGTTGCAAGTATGTCAAGCATATTTAGAGAGAACATAGACTACCTGTTTTTATTTTTTTTTACATTTGAACATACATGTTTTATTGTTTTTACTGTTCTATTGTTAAGATAAACGTCAGACTGCTGGTTGCGTATTGTCCAGTTGCAAGTAGTTCATGCAAATTAGAAAAAAACATACAAGTTTGAATGTTTTTTTCAGTTCTACTAAATAAATTAAATTTAGACTGTTGATTGCGAATCATGCATAATTAGAGGGAACATTAAAGTTTAAACGCGCAGAGAAAGGGACACTTTGACCATTTAACTGTACAGTTTAACTCAACACGTCTGCTTATAATTTACATTCGATATAGTCGAAATGACGCCCCACTTTAACCCAGTTTAATTCTTCCGGTTTGAAAAAGTACTAACGTGCCTTATGTATATTTTTAAGGAAAATATAAAATTAATATACGTTAATGAAATTGCAAAAACCAAATAATGCTTGATATGGACACGTTTTGGAGATTGGACACGTTTGGGGGTTAGTTTAGAAATGGACACGTTTGGGCGTTTATACAAATGACTCGTTTTGGCGCAGTTTTCAACTAGACATGTTTGGGGGAATCGGACACATTTGGGGGAAGGACACGTTTCTGAGTGTTACATATATATAATATTTATATTATTATTTTAGGCTTCTCAAATGCTAAGCATGTTGCATATTTCATCATTGCTAGTATAGTTGGTAAGTACACAGTATACTGCGAAAAACATATTCTTATTGGACAGGAAAATATACTTTACTAAACGATTGTTAATGATTTGTGATATCTATATCATGCAAAGGAGCCTATGTTTGTAGGAAAAATATAAAAAAAGAAGATGTAGTATGATTGTCAATTAGAAAACTATCTAGCAAAAGTCAAACATGTCAAATGAAATAGATATGATAAATTATAGGCAACAGTATGTCCTTTAACAAAGCTGCTGTAAGTAAAAGTATTCTTAGAACGCGTACAAGAAAGGCAATGTAAAACACCATACAATTGGACTAGAAAAAAATCTATAAAAGCCTGATTAATGATACTTTTAAACCTTTTCAATGTAAAATGATTGATTCATTTGAGCAGATTTGTTCCAATACACATCATTAACTGCTTTAAGGAAATACGATACAGTTTTGATCCCATATTGAAATTTTGCTGACAATTTGCATAAATGCTATTTTATGCTTGATTCAATTAAATAAGTAATAAGAAATTACCTCCATGTGCTACTTATTGAGTAAAATGAGGTCGAAATTTTATATATTTGGTCAAATTTCAATTTTGCGGACGTATTTTGCCTTTCGACAGAAATACATAACTTTTTTGTTATAAAAGATAAACACAAGCAGTTTTTGTTAAATTAATTGTTTTATATAAAATTTATAAATGTTCCTTAAATTTGTGCAATTTGGTTTTTTAAATTACTCATACTTTTCACCAATGTAGAAAAACGCATCTTGTTATGCTGTAACTTTATCAAATTTTATTAAAAAAAAAATGCACTATTGACGTTTCGTGATAATTGATACACACAATCTTCTTACGTAATCAAACCCAATGGCACTTTTAAAAAGAGGGGTCCATGAATTCGTTTTCAAGTTAAATAAGTTTGAAAGATAAAAATCAGGCGAAAACTGAATCTGTTTCCGAAAAGTCATAGTTTGACGTGGCGAAAATAAAAATTTACGTTAGCACGTTAAGACATCACCTGTAACTGTATCGTATGCCCTTAATACTTTGAGTAAGCTAAATATCCTTGGAACATATATATAAAATAACAACAAATAGATTATTAAGCGAAAATGCATCATCAATGTACCTTTTATCATAACAAAGAGGGTCAAAAATGTTGTTATCACTTAGCAAAAGGCCCAACATTATGAAAAATACTATAAAAATGATTTTGTGTTGAACACCTTGAATTGCTATTCATTTGTAACATTCCAAGAAAGAGTTTTGAAGTTAGTATTTGCAAGACGTATGGCATACAATTTAAAATAATAATCATGTCTTCGGAATTCCGTGGAAATTCTACCTGTTATACATTGTTATACACGTTATAGTGTATTCTTCAATAATCACTTACATCTTAAGTTTTTAGAAATTGGATTTTTTAATTTTGTAGTAAACAAAAATCATATTGTTCTGAGTCAATACTCTAATTATAAATGAACTAATATAAAATTATCAGCAGGGGAAAACACATATAATGATGTAATACACCCTTTTCTTTTTTTTCAGTTTATTTTGTCGTTGCTGTCGCAGTGTTATTTAAAGTCAGCGACTTTGGTAAGCTACAAAGACACCAAACTTATAGAATAAAAAAAGAGTATTCTAGGCACACGCACACAACACTACTGGACGAAAAAACAACTGTCCATACCAGTAACAGTCATTGTACGACTGTTTTAGTCTGTAAAAGACCAGTAATGACTGTCAAATCTGTCATATTTCGTTGCAACAGTTTATTTATGTCTGTCCCAACTTTTCTACGGGTTGTGAAAGTCAAAAAATGCTTCTATCAGTCATTTCAGAACTGTTGCAGTGGTTTACGGTGTTGTCACAGTCAAAATCTATTTATTACAGTCTTTCTAATAGTTGTGGCAGTTGCATAATGTCCGTCCCAACCTTTTCATAGTTGAGACAGTTAAAATTTGTTTGTGTCAACTATTCAGATGTTGATGCAGTCAAAAAATGTTTGTCACAACGTTTTTAGAGTTGGGACAGTCGTTAAATGTTTGTTACAACTTTCTAAGGGTTGGCACAGTCATTAAACGTTTATAACAACTTATAAAAGGTTGACACAGTCGTTAAATGTTTAAAACAAACACTTCATAGGTTGATACAGTCGGTAAATGTTTTAATACAAATATTTTAGCGTAACGGTAGTCGGCCATCAGTGTAAAAAAAATCACGTCTCACCCGGCTCTCAAGATTTGATTTTGTTGTGAAATAGTCTTTACTTATACTATTATCGTCTATTGTGCGATTGTAAACTTGTTTTGCTGTTTATTCATTTATTTTGCGATCGTTGTTTGTCTTTTGTCGTTTTCTATTTATTGCCGTAACATTGTCCGTTCATTTTTGACAGTTATGTGCGTTTGACTTTAAATAATCCTTCTGATATCCTTACTTTTTATTTCATAATATCTGTTTTATAACATTTTCGTTCATAACTGGTTTTAAAAACCAGCAGCTTTCGTTTAAATAGAGTTTTAATATTATTGCAGAAGAATAAGAAGATGACAATGAATTCATTCAAATTTATACTTAAAAAAGTTTTGATAAATTCTGCGCAATAGAAAAATGTCGTGGGGGTACTTGAAATAAATTTAAAGATTATGACTCAGTTGCCAATATTGTACAGCATAATAAAACAGTTTTAATTCGAATTTCACCAAGAAGGACATTTCCGATGATTAAAAAAATAATTAGCAAAATCTGTCAAGTTTCATTAAAAACGGAAAACAATTCTTCACCGTAAACGATTTTCCCTCTTTAATTTTTTGTCGGCAAAAAACCTTGGACCTCAGGTCGGCAAACTATATTTTACACAGGTAACTACAGATGTTAGACCACATGTTCAATGATCTTAGCTGGAAATTACAATCGGTGAGTAGAAATTATCAATATTTTATAGCATGTCTATCGAATAATCATGGATTCATAATTTTGAAGGGAAAATGTGCACATTTGTCGGCTTACAGACCTGACAATTTGTTCCCATTGGCGGATCAAAAAGGGGGGGGGGAGAGGGTTCGAACCCATTCCTTTTTTTTGGCCGCTCAATGCATTTGAATGGGGACATATATTTGGACCCCCACTATTTTGTCCTGGGTTGCCCCCCCCCCCTTTTAAAATGTCTGAATCCGCCACTGATCCTACGGAATCTATATCTATGTATTTAGATACTCCGATAGGCTATAGCTATGAATCAATGTTCTATATTAACACACTCGTGCAAAGTTGCATATTCCAGGGGAAAATATAGGCTTTGAGCTTCAATGTTAAAGTTGAGCATCATAATAAATCATTGAAAGTCATAAAGGACACCGTTCCCCTCCCCCTATTATCATGTGTGAACAGTATGCCATTTATTACCTTAATTATTTTGCATACATCACCCTGAGTGGAATACAGAAAAGGTTACTCTATATCTTCCCCTTTTTTGTGGGAAAAATTTGGTTGATTATATAGGGAATCACTCAAGCATGACTGGATCTGTGCCCCTAAGGGCAGTCAGCAACCCTGTCCCTTATGAAAAGTTCAGGATGTGCCACTGACCTATACATCATGTATCGTACATATTGAATGTAAAGTATTGCTAACTCGGGTCATAAATTTGCATGAAATACTTGTCACTGGACATTTTATAACCAACAACCAACCGATCTTTACATGTACGTATCCATATAAATGTGTTTCTTATCATGCTTATGCTGGATTACTAGTATTTCCCTGATTTTGCTTTATCAGCTGATAGTTTTTGTTCAATTAGGAATGCATTGTGATGTCACAATTTCCATAAAAAAAACATGCATAGTACAAAAACCTATGATTTGATCATAAAATGTTATGAAAACTATTAACTTTAAGATTAAATAGTGACTTATTTAGCAAGTGTCCACTTTCATTTAGATTTTAAATAATTCTCAAATCATGGACAACAAAACATTAATATATATTTTTGATAATACATGATAGCAGGCATTGAAAGTGAATAGGTATTTCAGAAATGGTTAAAAATAGCATTAATCATCAAAATAAAACAATATTATTAAATTAATGTTCCTGAAACAAGGCACAGAGTCATAAACAGTTGCCGTTTAAACACTGTTGATTAAACAAATTGTGCTAATTCGATTAGTAATTGTTTTATCATGTACTGCATTGTTTAAAAAGCAAATATTAAAAGAGCACAGCTAGCATCATAATTTTATTCTTTTTAGATTTAACATAGAATTTATATTAAATCACTATAATTTGTTAATACTTTGAACCTAAACTATATATTTTCATGTGAAATTTTTATATAAATTGTGCCCTGTTAGCATTGTTTTTAAAAATTCATTTGTGCAATACATGTTATGTAACTTACAAGTAGTAACATTCAATGGTCTTTTTATTATTCCCACAATTATTAAGGACCTTCTAATCATGAGTCATATTTTTTGACACGCATTCAATTGTGTTTTGGTTACTTTATTGTTGCTTAACTGTTGGCTTGATGCATCATTGATATATCCAACACCTCCTTTGGTTATGTGCATTCACAAACGATTGCTGATTTTTTGCATTTTCTACATAATCATGATAATTATTTTATGTTAAAATTCAATATGTCAGGAAAACATAACAAAACAATCTATCTGTCATGTCTGTATGCATTTTTTTATGTTAACATGGTATAAACCTTTTTAAAGTATTTTATGAAGCTCAAAATATTTTTAAAAAAATAAACAAATAAAATATTTGTATTTACTGAATATGACCATGCAAATGTGATATTAAAATATGTAATAATCAGGATGTTGACACTGGATATCTGATAGGTATTAATAAGAAATTATTATATACATGATGTAGCTAATATACAAATTAAGACACAATAGTTTATTGCCCTGGGGATGATATTTAATCTGTCATTGGTATAATGATATAATTTTATGATAATCTTCACAGATTATCATGATTAAAATTTTGATAACTTTTTCAAAACAAATTATAATTTTAAATAATATGAAACAGCAGGATATACTATTATTTTGGATATAAAAATTCAAATTTTAAAAGTAATTTGAATATTGATTTATTAAAATTAAATTGGGTAAATTAAATAAACAAACAGTGTTGTCGGAGCTGCAAAGCATTATTTAATGCAAGCTGTAATAAGAAATGAATAAGTAAAAAGTATTCAGGGTAACACAAAAGATGTAAAAAATATTAAACTCAAGGATTTAAAACATTAACTGGGATGGTTAAGTCTTGGAACAATATATTGACATCACAAAGGTTTATTCATTATATGCACTGGACAAAGGTAAAGTCAATATTATCTAGTGCATGTATATAGTAACAGTACAAAGTTGTTTATTTATTTTATTTTTTCATTCCTTAAACTTTTCTTTGTCATGTTTGTAGTATCAATATATTTCATATTAAATTATAAACATAATTAAAATGAACAAAAGAAATAACCTGTTGTGTTTTAAAGAATTGATGAATTAAAGTATGGTGTGAGCCTCCATAAGACAGTAACCCTTCAATGAAAGTACACAATCACACTTAAAAAATCATTAATGCAGGAAAAAAAGACAACACTATAAAGAATTTAGACCCCCTTAACAGATTTATTTTTCTTGTTAATAGTGACTTGAAAATAGAATTGTATTAGTGCTAGAATTTTTCAGTCAATGAGTGCCATAGTTTTAGGTAAATACAGTTATTGTAATTAACTTTCTTATTATTGCACAATGTATATACATGTACATGTAGTATTATATATATTTATTATTAGTTAAACATTTACTGTACTTGAGTAAATCTAAATGTATATTTTATTTTGTAGAATCATACTGAAAATGTATTGGTTTGACCATGATTCCCACTTAGAATATGATGCCTGCTAGTACATGTGCACTTTGATGCATAGGAAACATGTGCACTTTGATGCATAGGAAATGTAGATGTTACTGAGTCGCTCTCATAGCTGCAAATTGTGAAACAATGGATTAATTCATTATTTTATACTAGTTATCTATTGTTTTTGAAATAAGGAATAGGGCTTGCAGCATTATTCAATGATAATGATGTGATGTTCTGATTAAATTGAACAAGAAGAAAATTGTGCCTTGTACAAATAGGAAACTTAATATATTGTATTAAAGGAGGACCACATTACTGGAGGACTAAATACCTGGGATTATCATCAATCATGATCAATTGTGAATTTGGAATAACAAAATTCCATAGTTGTAGTGCATATTAATACTGCAATCATACATGTACATTGTTTCTGAGTTCCATGAATACCCAGGATAATTATTCATTTGAAATAGCAATTTGGAATAATGAAAATTCATAGTTTCAGTGAATTCTACTAATAATAGTGCATCATATCTGAATTCATGAATACTTTTAATAAGTGGATTTATTATAATAACAATATCATGAATATGGATAATGTGAATTTCTAGCTTCAGTGAAATTTACAAAACAGTACATGTATATCATATCTGAAGTTTATGTTGGCATTGCAATTGTTAACTACCACCAGCGTGTCCAGGGTGTGTAAAAAGATCTTAACCAACTATGAGGGTCTCGTGCAGTCTGTGTCAATTGTTTAGTGTCAAATGACTGCTTGCTGTACTTAAATTATTAAAGTCTGAATTAGAATTAAATAAATATCTTAATTAGCATGATTAGTGGCCAAGTATTTGAAACAAATAAACCATGCATGTACTTTAAAGTATAATTTTATTATTCCACCTGCAACAAAAGTCGAAGTACATGCATGCAAGAAATTGGTATTACAATCTGACTACAACGTACCGTTTTGTATTTGAGCTTCACCAGATACATTTTAGAAGCTGAAAGGCCTGGGTACTTCCTTATGTTATGACATTTCTGTTAGTGACTTGTCCCTTGCACGTAACCTAGTTTGCATGGTACACTACATCATGCTACATGAACATGTAACTGTTTGGAAAAAAATATTACTGTTTGAACAGTCACAGTTGAATACACTCTAAGTCTTACATGTATAACATGGATTAATTTTAGGTAAACCCATTTATATATATACATGTAGGTATCTTGAAAGGTTTACATTGTATGTCTCATTGTCTGTCAGGCAAGGTTGGCCTGATCCTGACTTCATTTCATGGATCAGTGATTAAGGTTACTTCAGTTGCATGTAATTTGTCAAGTTTGTTTCTCACACATGTTAAATACTACAAGCAGTGGGAAAAGTAGGTCAATTATATATATTTGGTGTATGAAAAGAGTGCAGTGAAAAAATGTCTTAATTGCAAGACTTACATCGGACTTTGACCTCAATGAAAATATCATGGTTCATTGAACAATGCTTAGTTTTTGTTGTTTGATCTATTTCCAAATGTTTCTCAGATGCTACAGTATAAACTACATGTACATGCATGACATGTATAGGATCACTATTTTTGGCATATTATTGGATATATATTCATAAGGTGTACAAGTTTGATTGGCAGGCTTTACATCTGACCATGACCTCATTTCATGTTTCATTGGGCAATGTTTAATTTTAATTGTTTGGATGTTAAGAATGTTAAGTCTATTCCACAGACAGTATAAATCACTAAATTTTGTGTATGGAATGTCAGTTTGTAGGGTGTACATCATCTGTCTGGCATGGTTAATTTCACTGTGACTTAAATTCTTTTTCAAAGGTTATTTATAATGGAAAGTTTGTGTGATACCTGTACATGTACAATGTACTAAAACCTACATACATGTAGGAAAAGCAAGATTATACACATGTAGCTGCTTTTTGATAACAAAAGTCTGACAACTACATTATTAACAATTGTTATAATTCATTTGATAATACTAGGTATTGTAGAACATGAATACTGTATAATAACCAGAATAAGGAGATGTGGTATGAATTTCAATAAGACGACCATCAATCGTAGGCCAAGTGATGTAATTGTTAGTAACTGTACATCCTTCAACAATGAGCAAAATCAGTTCCGCATAAGTGTGATAATGAAAAACCTATAACAGGCCTAGCCATATTGGATGATGTAACACAATGTAAACAAGTTTAGATGATAAACCCAAGTTTGATTTTTATACCATGTACACAAAAGCAACATTGATACACCAATGATGACAAATATATTGTGTTTAACCAAAGACTTGTACTTTAAATAGGTGATTTTCTGCCCTTATTCATGTTTTTTTCTACAAATCCATTCTATCTGCTTTTGAATAAATGCCTTCTAAATAATGACCCAAGATGTTAAGCAACATTTTCCCATTGTTTTCCATAAACACAATAAGCACTACAAAGTCATACATGTATAATGCACTAATAGTGAGCTGTTTGTTGTAATTTAATTATAATATTTATGTTTGGAAGCATATTTTTGGGGTTTTAATTTGCTATTGTCCAGTAGCAAATATTACATGCATGTTCAGGACAAAAACAATTTACAATGAATACACTTGGTAGGTTCTTTAATAGTTGCCATCCGGGATGAAACGAGTCACAAGTCACTGAATCTGTGTATTTGTATACCCCCACTTTAAAAAAAAAGGGGGGTATACTGTTTTACCTCTGTCCGTCAGTCAGTCCCTCCCATGAATATTTTTCGTCGCATTTTTCTCATGAACTACAATACAAGGATTTCTGAAGTTTGGTTTCAGGGAAACTTTATCAAATTCAGCTATATCGTGTGATGCGTTTTCAGATTGATCACTTGACAACTTTCTGTTTACCGAACATGTGTATGATTTTACACATGATAGCCAAGTTGAAAATTTTCGTCACACTTTTCTCAGGAACTACAATACAAGGATTTCTGAAATTTGGTTTCAGGGTTTAATGAAGTCAGCGATACCGTGTGATGCATTTTCAGATTCATCACTCAACAACTTCCTGTTTACCGAACACTTGCATAATTTTACACTATTTATTTTTTCGTTGCAATTTTCTCAGGAACTACAATACAAGGATTTCTGAAATTTGGTTTCAGGGTTTATCTAAGTCAGCTATACAGTGTGATGCGTTTTCAGATTCATCACTTGACAACTTCCTGTTAAATGAACACTTGAATGATTTTACACATGAAAGCCAAGTTGAAAATTTTCGTCACACTTTTCTCAGGAACTACAAATTACAATATAAGGATTTCTGAAATTTGGTTTCAGGATTTATATAAGTCAGCTATACCGTGTGATGCATTTTCAGATTCATCACTCGACAATTTCCTGTTTACCGAACACTTGCATATTTTTACACTATTTATATTGTCCACTTGTGGCGGGGTATCATCAGTGAGCAGTAGCTCGCAGTTTCACTTGTTTTTTCTAAGGTGTATATATGAATTCAGAATATGGGACCCATTTTCGTAATTTATAAATGTGACCATTTTTAAAATTTCCATTACTGTACTGTCATAGATAAAGAAAGATTGGGTGTGTGTGCCAATGAGACAACTCTCCATTCAAATAACAATTTATAATAGTAAACCCTTATAGGTCAATGTAAGGCCTTCAACACGGAGCCTCGGCTCACACCGAACAAAAAAAATATTAAGGGACCCAGAATATTGTCTACATCTAGTAACATTGTTAGTTTTCTTTACTAATTAAATAGTATGTCATTATTGTACAAGCATTTACAAGATTAAATAATTTGAATTTGAACAATTGAAATGGGAAAATATTTTGGATAAACGTAATTAGTACGACATCTGATCAACTGAAACCACGTAAGAGAATCCGATGTCAGTCTTTAGAATTGACCAAATACATCAAGTTCTAAACCATGATGTGAAAAAACATAAAAGAAGATTTGATTTTCCTGTCTGAAACAATGCGAGTTTTCTTGTTTTGAACATTTGAACTTTCACTTGCGCTAGTTATTTTGTCGGGTCTTGTATGTACAGTACGTCCATCTACTAGTATTTACAAATGTACAAAATATGTATGGTAAATTGTTTGCGAAAAATCCGGTGAAAATATGATTTTTTTCTCGCGAGTGATAATATTTGTTCACCTCAATCGTGAATGCTGACGTGCTATTTAAATGTATCATGTGTATCAATTGCAATTGAACTCATAGACCATTCCGTACAATATGAAGAATATACAGTACAAAGTCGAGTCAATATTGAACTATTCTAAAATAAAAAACGATAAAATAAAATAAATTAAATTTGGATAGATTTAAAATTTGTTTTCCATAGCCGCTAAAGATGTGTTAAATCTCCGTAATAGCTTTGATTATATGTTTTACATGTATAGAAATCAATATGGTTAATACGGCAATATTTATAATTTTAAAAGAAAAAAATGTAGCCCCGAGTAAAAGCTCAGAATAAGTGTCTGAAATAAGCCCTAAAAAAAATATAAAGCAGTTTTATATGGGGATAAGTTTGACAAGTGTGTGTATAAGGAGTTCCCGGCTAGGTTTAGAGTATATCATGTATATTAGCGTTATTATGAAGTAATGTGATTCGTAAAACTACGGGTATTGAAAACAATTGTGTATGCATGAATGATTTCACACCTAACTAATTTAATAATAAAAAAAATAATATTAAAAATTGTCAACTGTTAATTCAGTTATAAAGATACGTTTGGTTTACAAATACATTGGGTAACGTTTTTCGCTTTTTCTGTTAGCAGTTATATCTTATCTAGTGAAATATTGTAGGTATCTATGGCTGATTCCGATTTTATTTGTTCGAAGAGATAATGGCGAGGAAGTGTTAAAAAAATATATAAATTCAGCACATTCACTAAATAACCGAGGAATACAAAAATATGTTCAGCGGCAAATATTTCAAAAAACTATTTTTTTAAAACAATATACATCTAAAATTAATGTATAAAATGGAAATGAAAGTTGTTTCTCTTTGTCACAACCTTATATTTCACACGGTAAAATTGTTTTACAAATAGTTTAACCTTTATCCCGGGCCTGACTGTCAGACAATTTGTATCCGTGATTTTTAAGTGTACACAAATATCAATGTTTGGACGTTGCTACGCTTATAAATTAGCTAGGCCTATACAATGGTTGAAGCTATTATATTTTAACTGTTACAACTTTTTCTGCGTTTAAACAGTTTATTTATGACTGTTTCAACGTTTTCCGTGTTGGGACAGTAATACAATAACTGTTACAACTTTCAAATAGTTGCATAAGTTTTATTACGACTGTGACAACTCTTTAGGCGTTTATTCAGTTTATTTATGACTGTTGCAACGTTTTTCGAGTTGGGACAGTTGTAAATCAACTGTTACAACTTTAAAATAGTTGTATCAGTCCTTTAATGTCTGTGGCAGTTATTTCTTGCGCTGTTGCAGTCGATTTATGTTGTAGAAAAACACTTTTAAAGTTGGGACAGTTACAAAATAACTGAAGCTGTGAAGTTTAACAACTGTTACAACTTTAACAGGCCTTATCAGTCTTAGAACGACTGTTACTGGTATGGACAGACGTTTTTTCGTCCAGTAGTGCAATAACCTGTAGAATGAAATTGGTATCAATAGTTAGCAATTTATTTATTTGTAGATAGCACAGATCTCTGTTTTCTAGCAATTCAGTTTAATAGATATAGGAAGATGTGGTGTGAGTGTCAATCAGACAACTCTCCATCCAAATAATAATTTAAAAAGTAAACCATTATAGGTTGATGTACGGCCTTCAACACGGAGCCTTGGCTCACACCGAACAACAAGCTATAAAGGGCCCCAAAATTACTAAGTGTAAAACCATTCAAACGAGAAAACCAACGGTCTAATCTATATAAACAAAACGATGTTCTTTCGTGTATCAGCATGACTAATTTATAAACAAAAGACAATCATATTATAACTATCTTCAGGCAATGTGTTCTGATTATTGGGAAATAAAATGAATTTCAAAAGGTTTAATGCTAGTACATGATAGTACATAAGTTTTATGAATTTTGGATATAAACTGTACATTATAACAAACAATTCACAAGAATGTATTCTGTATCTCAAACAAATATCTACTGAGGATTCATTTACCTTTAAGTTAGTGGGTTCAATGTTTTTTGGATAAAGGCAAATTTGTACGCTTGTAGATATTTAATTTCGTGGTTTTGTCGAAATGTACATACCAGCCTTTAGACAAATTTTATTCGTTGAATATTTATTTCTTGGTTAACTTGTACACACGAAATACACACAAATTGGTATACATCGAATAATAATGAATTTACTGTCAGTATTTTTTTATTCTTCATTTCAAAACAGAGTAAAATGTAAGTGTTTAGTATATGTGTCAACACTAATTTTTTAAAGATTTAAATTTATAAGTATTTGTATGCAAACACTATGGTACGTATGTCAATATCAATATACAGATTCAGTAAGTGTGGCATTATCTGTTTTATATCGCAATGACTATTACATGCCTATCATGATTTATGTCAATCTAAATAAATACTTGGTAGTAGGCGTAATTGATGAAAATTATTTTTTTCAATCATTCTACTGCTGAACTGGTATGAACTGGTATTCAAATTAAAATAAGAATAAAATTGAGAAAGGAAATTTGGAATGTGTCAACAACAACAACCCGACCATATAGCAGACAACAGCTGATGACCACCAATGGGTCTTCAATGTAGCGATACAATTGCCGAGTGGTTAAACATTTGTATGATATCTCATCCCTCCCCCTTTACCTCTAACCAATGTGGAAAATGTTGTATTTCTTTAAAACGACACTTGACCTTCTTAATTAATGAAAACTGAACCATATTTTCTTTTAACGACCAAATGCATTTCAAAGTAAGCATATATTCAATTGGATTAATATCTGATATAGCCTTGGAATATTTGTGACGATAGAAATTTTCAATCCGACTTTGGCCACCGGCGTATTAAATAATTTTTTAAAATCATCTATCTTTCAGAACAAACTGATCTCTTAGATCATTATGAATTGAGCCACAGTCATACTATATCTTTATATATATTGTTATAGGTGAAATATCTACACAAATTGATGAAAATGAAACAAAAGGTAAGTAAACTATTTTTAATCTTCTTCATCTTTCAATTTAAAATATGAGATAAAACGGTACTAAAATTAGAATAAGATATTTAATTTTGTTTTCCTTGCAAACGACACGTGACTTTTCTTCTTGATTTATGAAAAAAAACGTTTCGTTTGACTACCAAATGAATCTCGAAGTTCACATATATTAAATTCGAATGACATCTGAAATAGCATTGAAGTTCTTGTGACTTTTGCCACCGGCCTTTAAATAAGTCTTTAAAATCATCTATCTTCTAGAAAAAACTCATCTATTTAATCATGTATGTATTAAGCCACATTCATACTATATCTTTATATACAAAGTTACAGGTGAAAATTCCATCCAAATTGATGAAAATAAAACAAAAGGTAAGTAAAACAATTGGAATCTTCATAATTAAGAATATAAGATAATGTTCCTAGATATCATAAGACTAAGAAATACTATCAGAAAACCAAGAATTTTTTGTTAGTTGTTTGTTTGTTTTTTGTTTCTTGTGTTGTTTTTTGTTGTTTTTTTAACACGCATTATATAGAGAGCATTTGACAATTTTTTTACAAGAGACGACCAATACACATTACATAATAAACAATTTAGACTAAATTTAAATGTTTGGCATCCTCTTAGTTAGCACTGATTCCGATAAAGGTTATAAGATCCGAATAACAAATGTTTATTCAGTTTGATTCAAGATATCTTTGTGCAGGCTGTTTATACGTCCTTCAACAACATAACTGTAATTTAAAAAAAAGCTTTATCACCTTAATCCAACTTACCTGCTGAACAAATTATGTTTTGATGCACTTGATCAATTAGATATATATTTATTGCCGATGAAGTTGTCAGACAGCCACATGACACGACAGGTATGTACAAATTATGTTAACCTGCATTGATCATATGTTGTGCCGTTACAACACTGTATCAGGTTAGGGAAAGGGTCTGCGCCTTCAATATGTTCAAACATGGTAAATTCCGCCACATTCTGCAAGTTTCTGTCCCAAGTCAAGAGAATGTAGTTCGATGGTTGTCGTTTGTACATATCTGTAATATTTGTTTGAAGAAATATGTATTGTTATCTATGAAACAATTATGTCTCTTATGGATTGTTCTCTGTTAAGTATATTTGGGCCGAAAATACGGTATGGTGTTGTCGAATTGTTAAAATACAGTACGGTTGACTAAAACTTCTTGCATCCATTTAAATTGAACCTTGATTGATTGACAAGTATGCCACCTCGCCTTATTTTCATAATCATCTGTTAGACCAATTATATTTTGAGACACTAAAGCAAGCATACTTTTACTGATTTGCCATGTCTATCTTTAATTGCAGATGACATATCCACTCAATCAAATGGAAATGAAACCACAGGTATGTAAAAGTTTTAATGAATCAGTTATGTAAGAATATATTATTAAGTTCGATATAATTAGACTAAACAGCATTATTATCAAAAGTAAAACAAAAATATACCCTAAGGGAAATTCGAATTTGACAGGTGCTTATCAAATGACAAAATCAAAAGCTCAAGCACATTAAACGAAATGAAATACATACCTGGCATATATCTGACTTGGTACAGGCATGTTAAATGTAAAAAACAAAGACGTAAACCTAGTGTTTAAAGCTAGTAAAACATCTAATTTTGTGTGACAGTTACATATAATTCACACCACATAGTCAAAATATGTAAAAATGTCAACATTTTGTTCTTATCTCAATCAGCCTCCCCCTAAAAAAAAAAGCCACTAAAATATGACACAAACAAAACAACCAAAAATGACACAAAGATAAGGCAGATAATCAGAAACGAAAGACAAGAAAACAATACCTAACCATTACAACATAACATAATGGCTGTAAGTAAGGTATGTACATCACCACGCCATATTGCATCAACAGAAATAACATGTACATGCTGTGGACAAATTAAAATTATATTTTTTGCGTTTTTGCATTTAGATGACGAAAGGCAAAAGTTTATACATGAACTTTTTCTGAAAGGTGAATGTGGAAAACTTCATTTTGCAAGGCTTGTTTTTATTGGCAAAAACGGAGTAGGAAAGACCAGTTTAATGAGAAGATTACTGTGGCAGAAAAAAGAAGATGTCACTTCTACACAGAGTACAGACGGAATTGAAGTGGAGAAATGTAATATCAATATTGCTGATGGGAAATGGAGCCCGTGTAAGGGTAAGACGCTATTTGGTTATTCAGATTTAAGTTTTAATCATTCGACTTGAAGAATGGTAATAATTGTATTTTGTTTTTACAATATTGCGTTTTTATGAATGAATTTGAATATTGTGAATTCGTGTAAGCTTCGTCATTAGATATAGGAAGATGTGGTGTGAGTATATTTACATATATTTAGACGCTTGCAGAGCAAATGTAAACTAATTTTCAAAACCGTTAAAATTAACCAAAGGGAGACAAAAAAAGGCCAGAATTAAGAAAATTCAAAGGAATTGGTTCACTTTTAAGAAATATAATACAAACTAGTTATATCCAATACTCTTACATTCTTAATATTAATAATCCTGTGATATTTCTGAGAAATGGGTATACAATTTATTTATATATAATAATTGTTTTAAAGTGTTCTGTTAATTTTTTGTTAAACATGTTAAATACATCTTACACTCGAAATTGATTGTTTATATCAAATATATTAAACAGTTAGATATATAGATTCCTACACTACTACAAGTGTATAACGATATTTCAGCTCTACTCGAGACAGGTAAATGTTTTTATTCAAAGAGCGAGGCTTGCCGTGCTTTTTAATTTTTAAAATGTAACTGGCGAGAGTCGAGAAATATCGTGATGCACGAGTTAGAGTGTTGGAATCCTTTTCCCTAATGATTTTTACCCTTCGTTTTTAAAGATTTTCAGAAATTTGGTTTCTTTTTAAATGCGACATCATCAGGCATGGTCACTTTTTTCATGACGTCACAATAGGAAAATTCAGAAGAAAACAAAACAATTTGACATCATTATCAAATTTCGACTTATCATTTGCTGAGTGTAGATGTTTCACTAGTGATAAGAAATATGTTTCTTTTTTTTATTTTTATTTTTTTTTTATTTTATTATATGTTAGAAATATGTTTCTCCACACAGCTCAAGAAATGTGAAAATAACACTAGAATTACAGAAAATCAATTATTTGACATAAAATGTTCAATCACTTCGCTTCCGTCTCATCATTGGGTATAAAAAAGAGAAAGAAACACAGTACAAATGAACCTAGTTAAGCAACTGTTTATCACCATAAAGTATTCATCAAGAAGCAAAACAAATACCGTATTGTCAGCTAATACAAATGTAAAAGGCCCGACTTGAAGAATGTGCTTTAATTCAAGGGTTGGCTTTATGGCTAACAAAACCCCAAAAAACAGCAACCTACAACAACAACTGGAATATAAGTGTCTGACCTTTAATCATGGTATAAAATGTGTCTTGATTGAATATTTTTTAGCGTTCAGTTTATCGAAGGCTTTTCCTTAAGAAAAAGATAAGAACTCGGGTACTTACCTCTTTTGAAGTCAAAATTTTCTTATCAAAGACATATTTTAATGTTAATATAATCTTTATAAGGAATCATTTCTGACGTCATTGAAAAACCGTGATATGCTATACTTTCAAATTAATAGTTTTATTAGTAGGCATTTTTAAATCTTTAGTTTTTAGTGTTTATAACATGGATAAGATTGTTGCATTTTTTTTCGTGTTTTTAGTTGATCAGAGCGTTGTTTATCTCACCTTGATTTTCAAAATTTTATATTAATGATGCAGTTATTAAATCAAGTATATCCTTTAAGTTCGCCAATTTGCCAATGAAATTAGAAGATATTATTGTGATATTAGTGCGTTTAGTTAAAGATATTTTCAATGTGATGATTTCATTTAAAAACAGCTATTATTTAGAATGTTGAATACAAAAACGTTATATCAAGAGATACCGTGGGTGATAGATGTACGTAAACAATTTTACAAAGCAGTGCTGATTAATGCATATTGGGTAGTTCTAATTGAAGAAATAGATTATACTAAGTATTATAGTCTACCAAGTAGTCAACCAAGACATTTCACATAGGTTAATTAACTGAAATACTGTGATTCTAAAAACTCGTATAATGACATAAACTACATGTAGATGTGAAGAAGTCAAGGAAATTCGCGTCACTTTTAATTAATGTCTTTTTTTGAAGAAAAAAAACCTCTACGGTAACCATTGACATGTACACCACAATCAAACAGAGATGAATAGCAAAACTGGTCTCCACAAAAACAAAAGTGATCAATATGCTATAGTTTAACGTAGGCAAAATATTTGTTAAATATGGTGGTAGAATTTTCCAGCAGATTGTCGACTTTTTCGCCTCTCATTGTAGACCATTTTTTATTTTCATATTGGTCGTAATTCTGTCGTTAATAAACAGAAGATCAATTAAGCAAGATGATTAAAATTCACATACTGGTATACTAATTAATAAAAGAATAACTATGTCTGAATAAGTTTCCATTAATTTTTTTCTCAACGAGAGACAAATAGACAAAACAAACAGCTTTCTCTGTATCTTTTCAGACATCTCAGTAATAGAATTTTTTACAACGTTTTACAAACTAGACATTTTTCATTTTTAAATTATAAATTATTTAGAGTTGAACACTAATATGTAAACTTTATCCGTGCAAGGAGAATATACATGATATATTAAAGAGCTTCGAGTCACTAACTGTACTCTGACAAACAAATATTGATACGACTTTGTTATATAAATATAACTAGAAAATACAAGGAAGTCATCGAATGATATACAATGTGTAAAGTCATGCAGATTTTATGACAGTATTCCGCTAAAGGTTATAGGTGCTGATGTTTATCATGTTTACCTAGTGTACAATTTTCTCTGCAATTGTTTTTGTTATATTAAAGAAAAGAAAAACCAAATTTAACGGGGTATCTCACTATGACACTAAAGCAGTGCATTAGTTTACAGGCACTGCAAGGTCTTCATTATGGAGCAAAAGAAAAACAATTTTCATCTCACTGTTAACTCGGGACGACCGATGTGAGCGAAATTTTAAGCAAACAGTTTCGAATATATAGACCTTTTAAGATGTAACCCCCCAATTTGGAAAGGTAAAAAAAAGGACCATACTGGAAAGTAGTATATATTTGTAACTAAATAATTCTAGTCACAGCAGTGAATACCAAACTTTTTAGTTTTAGGAATATGTCTTGTAGTTCAAATGAAAGATAAAAGCCGATGGATCCTTGACTTTCGGAATTTCAAAGGAAACTAAACATGCCCCTCTTCTTGTCGACTTCTTCCTTTATTATTGTTAGGCTGACTTCATACATGAACGTCTTCGGAAGAATGATAAAAATTTAGAAATATCCATTAACTTTACGTTCAGCTATATAGATGATGTTCTCTCACTAAATGATACAAAAGTTAGTGACTATGTTCAAATAATCTATTCCATCGAACTAGAGACAAAGGGTACTTCAGATACAGTTAAGCCTGCCTCATGTTTTAAATACATCTAGAAATTGACAAAGAGTGTCAGTTGAAAACAAAACTTTACGACAGAAAAAATGATTTCAGCATCCCAATTGTGAACTTTTCATTTTATGAAGCAACATACAAGCGACGCCTGCATACTAAGTATATATCTCCAAAATGATACAATATTCTCGGTCTTGTATTTCCTTTCATGATTTCCTTGATAGAGGATTTCAGCTCACAAGGAAGCTATGAAATCAAGAGTTCTAAAATGGTGAAGTTGAAATCTTCTCTTCGTAAATTTTAGGGACGCCATCACGAGTAGGTTGACTATTATAAAATAACCGTTTCACAGATGATATCAGATATGTTCTTTATGTCGTAACTATGATTCCCTTCCCTTTTTACGAATGTGATCTACTGCATTATACTATTTTCTGGATAGTTAAAATATTGAAAACAACACGTTATTAATTTATTGCGTCCGAAGCGCTCTTCTGGATCTACCTTCATCAGGAACGCTCAAAGCCAAACATTTGAAATGCATAGATGTATAAGTACCGAAACCGTTGAAGAGCTATATATAAAAAATACCTAAAATAAATAGCCAAATTCATCTAAAGCCAACTTAGCCTGAGGGAGTTGAAACCTTAGTTTCTCAATTATTTCTAAATTTATAAACGGACATTTTTTTTAAGTAAAGTTTGTTAAATCATGTCAGTACCGAAATACTGACTACTGAGCTGATGATACCCTCGGGGACTGATAGTCCACAAGCAGAGGTATCGACCCAGTGATGTAAAATATTGAAAACAACACGTTATTAATTTCCTGCGTCCGACGCGCTTTTCTGGATTTACCTTCATCAGGAACGCTCAAAGCCAAACATTTGAAATCCAAAGATGTATAAGTACCGAAACCCCAACTATAAAAGCAATTTAAAAAAAAGTTAGAGTCAAGAATGTGCCATTATCTGCAAATGATGGACAGATACAAAGAGAATTAGAGAAGAGAAATATCAAAGTTGTATCCATAAATAGAGACAGATTGAGAGTAGATAATCAAATGACAGATTGTGAAACAGGAGACAGAGTGGTTTTCTGTGAGAAATTTGAGGAACAACTGCCAAAAACTATGCAATTTAAAAAATATCTTGCTAGAGTCTCACACTTTTGTCAGATAAACATAAACACCAATTTCATCTGCAGTAAATGCCTCCAACATGGCCACTTTACAAGTGACTGTCCCAATGAATGGATGTGTAGAGGCTGCAACAAGTCAGGTCACAAATTAATAAACTGTCCAACATTTTTTGAAAATATGAAACAAAAAGAAACAAAAGACCAAAAAGAGAAGGAAAAACAAATAACAGAACCTGACAACATAATGCATGAAACAATACAAAGAGAACACTTAAAGATATCACACATCAACAAAATCAAGAAGAGGACAAAACAGATGGATGTACAGATCTTTCAACTCCATCAAGTGCTAATTTGGAACAGAACATAACAGTTACCACAGATGACAAACAAAATCAAACCCCAGAGAAGAAAAAAGAAAGAAAAAAGAAAAACAAACCAGAAAAAAATGAAAGCCTTTCGCATAGTGCAGTCTCAAAAAACCAACAATACAGGTAAACAAACAAGTCAGAAACAATTGGACATAAACAGATTTACCACTCCAAATAGAAGACAAGAAAATCTAAAAGGAAGAACACCACCGACTCCACCAAACCAAGATAAAGAAAACAAGGCTGCAAAGACTTAATCGAAAACTTTAATTATATCTTTTATCTTAATACAAAAAATTAAAAAAAATGATGTCTTTGTATATAATGTATATAACATTTACCATACTTAGTTATCCTCATCACTGTTGAATAATTCAGATAGTATTTGATTTTATGTTGATACTGAATGTATGACATATAGATTTCATTTCTGTTATCATACTTTTGTAATAAAGGATTTTATCAACAAACTTACTTGTAAGAAATGTATAAAATCAAATACATTTTCAAAAATGGGCTTTCCCATGTCTATTTTTAGTAACAATTCAAACTTTATTAACAACAGATAAAATGCAACAAGATCGCCACAAAAATTATTAAAAGAAAAGAAAACAACAGTAATACTAACATTATCTGTTCTGACAATTACCGACTGTCAAATCTTGTCGAATAAACCTAAAAATAAATTAATAAAATAAAATAAAGTAATACATATTTACATAAATAAAATTTCACATTATTCGTACATGATGATACTGTTTGTAAATAGATGTTTTCAGGTACACAAACACAAGTTACATAATACGGCAAGGAAATCATGTAGTAAACGAATGACTTTGTGTTAGAGAACTTGTTATATTACAATAACGCAATGTAAACATTTACAGCTATATATACATTGGTTAATATGTAATTTTTTGTATACTATTTGTAACGAGAACACATCAGAGATACCAAAAGACTGTCTAACAACGTATAGGTATTCTCTGTTTTTATCATACATGTGTTACAGTTTGTATGTTACCATCATTGTACGCGCATGGTTTGCATGCTTGCGCTACTGTCATGTACTCGTATTTCTTTATTGTATACATTGAATAATATGTAAACACCTTATAACATGCATAAGATCAGAAAACATCTTAAAGTTTATATTTAAAGTTAGAACAAACATGCCAAACGATCACATACGGCTAGCGGAAACTTTAACTAAACTAGGCACTTTTGGGAAAAGAGCTAATATAATAAAAAAAAAATGAAAGTCCCAGAAAAATATATTTATATAAACAACAACTGTGTATGTGTGAAGACAAAACAATGCCTATTTTTATCTTAACTTTTTAAAAATTAAAAGTGCACTAAAAAAAGAAAGTATGCACAAACCACCTATGATTAGAATCGAAATAATAAACAACTTTGAAATTTTAATGAATGGCACTAAAGGTAACCCAACAGCTTTAAACAACTTTACAACCAGGCTGTCACGTCTTACACCTTTAGAATTTATCAACAAAGAAACATGAAAATTGATCAATTATTCCGAGATTCATTTTTGATAAATACGGGAAAAACTTCTTTATCTTCAAAATGAATTTAGAACTTAAAAATTTAAAACCACTTAAAATTACAACTGAACTACCAGACTTTTATCTGGTATTGTAAAATGTTGGATACGGAAAGTTGGAGGTCAAACTAAATCACCCACTAACTTTAGAGAAATACGCAAAGAAATTATATGGGGTAATAAAAACATAAAAATAAAAAAATAAACCATTATTGATGCTCAATTGGATCGTAAGCAATATAATCTATATTAATGAAATTATTGACGAAAACTGTTAAATCACCGAAACGACAATACTGCGTAAGTTAGAAATAAAACACAACTGGATAGCCGAACTATCAATATTAAAAAAAGCTATTCCAAAATGTTGGATAGATATCCTGAAAACAAATAAACCTGTTAAAACCCGCGTTAATATTAACGAAAAATTAATCAGAATGAATGAAACAGAAATAAATTTAGCAGATCTAGATAACAAAACCGTATATCAATATTTAAAAAAAAAAAATAACTCCAAACATTGGATTAATAAAATGGCAAAAAATATTAGGCGTAAAACCATTACAAATTAAACATTCCTTATCATTTAAAAACAAAGAAATATACACACACAAACTTAAAGTTTATAAATGGAAATTATTTAGCTATATATTGCCGAACACAGAAAATCTTTTTAAATGGAAAATATATAATACGTCAGAGTGTGCTTTATGCAAATGCACAGACAATTATCAACATGTTTTTATCGACTGTAAATTTTTAAAAGATTTGTGGAATAAAATAACAGAAAAAATGAATATCATAAACTTCTGTAAGAAAATAAACTTAATAGATATAGTATTTGGATATAAAATAGGAGACCGACATTATAATGACATAAATCTTATTATAACGTTGATAGGTTTCTCAATTTACAAATCATTTTACACGTCGGAGCAAAGAAAAAAATCCGCCGACATATACAATATCTTTAAAAAAGAATTTGAATTATATTTTAAAGTTAACATATGTGTAAAAAAAAGAAAAAGTAATTTAATTCGGAAATTTCAAAAACTTCTTTAAACTGTTAGATCATACAATATAAAAAAAGCGACACCTCAGCGGCCGTAAAGAAAAACCCTTAAAGTACACCTATTCTAAAACTTAAATCAAAACACAATAAGGTACAGATTATGTACAAAGACAGTAAATTCATATTTCTATAATAATAAACATAAAATATCTCACCTTTTGATAATAATCCAAAAGCGAAAGGATTAACACGTGAAGTATATTATCCCTCAATCACGTCAAGTTACGATTATCTGATCACATTAAGACATCTTCACGATTTTTCGAAACGAGCAATATGTGTCAGGTAGATTGTATTCAATAATGAGGATGTTAAAGTAGGGGTCAAATACGGTACAAAATTACGTAATTATAAATGTGAATGATTTGCAATTATATATGCTTATATTGTATTTTTTTCTATTTGTAATTGACTAACAATCAGTCGGATTATATTATAATTTATAAATGTATGTTTCAAACACAAATTAAACTAACAAATTCAAACAAAATTTATTATATATTACTAACGGTTAACGAGGCCGGGATAAGGTACCGTATCAACTATGTATCAACTAACAAATGTGAAAAACTATCAATAAAACATGAACAAATTTAAAATAAAAAGTACCGAAACCGTTGAAGAGCTATATATAAAAAATACCTAAAATAAATAGCCAAATTCATCTAAAGCCAACTTTACCTGAGGGAGTTGAAACCTTAGTTTTTTAATAATTTCTAAATTTATAAACGGACAATTTTTTAGTAAAGTTTGTTAAATCATGTCAGTACCGAAATACTGACTACTGAGCTGATGATACCCTCGGGGACTGATAGTCCACCATCAGAGGTATCGACCCAGTGATGTAAAATATTGAAAACAACACGTTATTAATTTCTTGCGTCCGACGCGCTTTTCTGGATGATCAACACGACGGGTGCCATATGTGGAACAGGATCTGCTTACCCTTCCATAACACCTGAGGTCATCCCCAATTGTGGGTAGGGCTCTTTTTGATTTGTCTTTTGTTTTCCATGTTGTGTCTTCTGTACTATTATTTTTCTGGTGTCTATTTATTTTTAGCCATTGCATTGTAAGTTTATTTAAAAAATACGAGTTTTATAGAACACATGTTTGGTTCCTTTTGTTAATATGAATCTCGATATCGATGCGGGTGATTGCACTACAACCTTGTATCAAAATGTTACTTAACTTGAATTTATCACGGATATTTTCACAGCAATATTTTTTGTTGTTGGCTTCTTCCAAAACGTGTGTCAAGATTTTCTTTAAGTTTGTTTGAATATGCAAATAAGTTGCGTGGTATGTCTGTCATGTATGTTTACAAAGATTAAGTTGAAAGATCCCAACTAATAGTTATCAAAGGTAATTTTATATGTGTTGCTCTTTGAGTTCTACTAATACAAGCTACATTTAAAGAATCATCATGCGCATGGGAGGTATAGTTAGTTAATACATTCATATCTTACCGACTTCCCTGCAACAGTTTTTATACTTGAACGTTGGATTTTGTCAGTTTCATTGATTTTTGCCATTTTAAATGTACGTTAACTTGAAGGTCCATATTTTCTATATAAAAATACAACAGAATATGATCCAAATTTGAATATAAACTAAACAGTAAATTATTGCATTGTAAACATATTCGTGTAATCTTCTTCGTGTACATAAATCCAAAAAAGTAAACATTTAACTCTTGGTTCACCTGTTCACTTATATCATTTTTTTTTTCATACTAACAGAGACAGACGATGATCTAATCAGATTGATTCATCAAGTGTATAAAGTGAAGAATAATCATGTAAAAGGCGCAACTGAAGAAACAGTTGTTGATCAGCAACCTACCAGTTCTAACGCAGATGAATCAAGTGTTTTAGGAAAAAATATATTGAAAAGTTCTGATGAAATATATCACAAAGGTATCAATGACGGCGACACTGAGATAAACAGTTATGCAAATTTTGAAAGTGATCCTACCGTATTGGAGGGTATTAGTAGAGCAGACATTATTGCTTCTGCCTCCAACAATATAGACACACATGTAGTAGACGAGAGTGAATTAAATAAAATAGAACCGGATAATTTTGTATTAAAAAATGTGAAAGACAGTAAATTAAAAAGTTATCCGAAAAAAAACGAGTCTGACCCTGTTGACGATGAAAAACTCAAAGAAATGACTTCTACAATTATGACATCGTGCCTTCAATACAAGGATGAGGACCAGGTTGATATGGCGTTTTGTTGGTTGTGGGATTTTGCAGGTCAGAAAGATTTTTATGCCACACACCAAGTCTTCTTGTCAAAATTTGCAGTTTATTTGCTCGTAACAGATAGTTTAGAATTCAGCACTGCTGGGAGCCAAGGGATAGATTTTGAAGACTCTGCACGTAAGTTCTTGAATTACGAAAACTACACAAAACACTGATCTAGTGTTGTTACGCTTATAAATTCTTAGCAGATTATCTGACCTCATAAATCATATACGGTTTTTTTTAAAAGCAAAAATACCAAACTCCAAGGGACATTTCAAAGCAGAAGGTTATTTATTAAATGAAAGAAATAAAAAAAATCAACCCCCTCGATCGAACAGAAAACGTCTTTCATTAACATTATTTTGCACAAACATTTACTGTCATAGAAAATGATTGATTAAATACTGCATTTTTAGCTAAGTATACCTCTAATTTGTATGACATGAACCAAAGATATCTTCTTTAACTAATGACTTAGATGTTATCTCAAATTGGGCAAAATCATGGGCTGTTCAATTTAACTCTAAGAAAACTAAAAATATTGTATTTACTAGAAGGGAAAGGGAGCATCCACCTGTATTTTTTGGGATAAATGGTGAAGAGGTTGAGAAAATAAATATTCACTGTCATCTTGGGATAACATTTCAGTCATCAGCTTCATGGCATACACATATTGATATTATTTATAAAAAAGCATGCTCTCGTCTTTCTGTGCTTCGTCAAGTTAAGCACTTATTAGATAGGAGTTCACTTATCCGTATTTATTATGCTTTTATTAGACCTATATTAGAATATGGTGATGTTATTTGGGGCAATTGTTCCCAGCATGAGACTGAGCTCCTTGAAAATATTCAGATAGAAGCTGCTAGAATTATTACAGGATTACGACGTAATTCCTCCAGACAAAAACTTTATATTGAATTAGGTTTAGAAACTCTGGAGAATAGACGTAATAAACATAAGCTTATACTATTCTATAAAATATTAAATGGGATGACACCTGCATACTTATATGAGTTAATCCAGCCATATCTTCCCAGACAAACCCCTTATACTTTGAGGAATGAAAATAACACTTTTCACCTGCCTCTTGCTAGAACTAGCTCTTATTTTAATAGTTTCGTTCCTTCCACTATAAGACTTTGGAATAGTCTTCCTTTGAGCTTACAAAAGTCACCAAGTTTGGGTATATTTAGAAGTGGACTGGATAAGTTTTATAGGACTGGTGATATATTTAAACCTTTCAACTATGGGATAAGGAAACTTAATATAAGTCATTGTCAACTCAGAAATAATGCTAGCAACCTTAAATCTCATTTATTTAATCAGTTCTTATCTGAGAACACTTTTTGCACAAACTGTAACCATCCTGTTGAGGATAACAAACATTTCTTTTTTATTTGCCCTAAGTATAATGATGTAAGACAGATCCTTCTTGATTCCATTTACTCCATTGTTGATAATGTTGACATAAATATTGAATTACTACTTTTTGGAAACAGATTATTATCATATGATATGAATATTGCTATTTTTAAATCTGTTCAGAAATATATCAGTGACACTCAACGTTTTGTTTGAAACTTACTTAATTTTTGTTTCATCTAGTTTTATTTTTTATTTTTGAATTTTTTTTCTACACTCCAACGTTAATTCATTTATTCCACTAAGCAAGCTTAGTGTCTCCTTCAAGCCATATATATATTTCTAATGACTTATAAAGGATATTTGCATGTTTCAAGGTAATTTAAATAACTGATGATTAATTGCCTATATATTTATTTATACTTTGCATTTATTAAGTAACACTGTTAACATATTTTGCTCGTGTGTGCTCACAAGTAGCATGCATGTTCCACTAAATTGCATTATTTTAAATACAGTTGTTGTATAAATTGAATCATACCTTGTACATGTATTATGGAGAGAGCTTTTATAGGCTGTGCCTGTTGCTCAATCCTTTTCATATCTAAATGAATAAAATATGTTTGAAATCAAAAGATATCAGATTGACATTCAAACTCATACGTGTAGATCGAAAATAAACTGATAACACTATGGCTAAAAAAAAACCAAATAATAGTATATTTTGGCTCTTAATAATGACGACTTCAGTATGTATATAAATGAAATTTATCCTGGTGAACTTACTTTAAATAAAGCTAATACTAACAATGACCACTGCCCTTTCCTCGATCTTGATATCTATATCACTAACGGAAAGCTGAATACTAAAATTTATGATAAAAGGGATGATTTTTCATTTCCTATCGTTAATTATCCGTTTTTAGATGGTAACGTTCCCTTGTCACCATCTTACGGTGTTTATATATCTCAACGTGTACGATTCGCTCGTGTATGTAACAATGTTTTAGATTTTAACGAGAGAAGTGTCAATACAGTCAATGCAGACTTCTTATACGTTCAGGTATTTCACATCCAATTTTTTATGGAAATATTCTTTATCAAGCACAAAGGTGTCAGTATTCACCTCATAAACTTACAAAACCTTTGAATAGACTTATTAAGAAGGGATATAATTACGATACTGTTGTCAAGTCATTAAAGATTGCATATTTTGGCGTTAATATTGAGTCACTGATAAGGTCTTTGCGTCGGAACTAAACACATTTATTCTTAAAACAGTTGTTGGCATGACACGGGTTATGTTCTTCTCATATATGTTATGATGGTATGATACTAAACACCTTACGGGAAGGATTGTGCCTGATGTTCATATGATGAAATCATAATCTTTCAGTCAGTTTAATTGAAGTCTGAAGCTGACATGTCAGGTAACTGCTAGTAGTCTGCTGTTATTTATGTAAAATTGTCATTTTGTTTATTTTCTTTGGTTACATCTTCTGACATCAGACTTGGACTTCTCTTGAACTGAATTTTAATGTGCGTATTGTTATGCTTTTACTTTTCTAGATTGGTTAGAGGTATAGGGGGAGGATTGAGATCTCACAAACATGTTTAACCCCGCCGCATGTTTGCGCCTGTCCCAAGTCAGGAGCCTTTGGCCTTTGTTAGTCTTGTATTATTTAAATTTTAGTTTCTTGTGTACAATTTGGAAATTAGTATGGCCTTCATTATCACTGATCTAGTGTATATTTGTTAAGGGGCCAGATGAAGGACGCCTCCGGGTGCAGGAATATCTCGCTTCATTGAAGACCTGTTGGTGAACTTCTGCTGTTGTTTTTTTATTTGGTCGGGTTGTTGTCTCTTTGACACATTCCCAATTTCCATTCTCAATTTTATTTTTTACAGAGTTTGTCTTTAGTGCCGTGTGATATACACTATCTTTTTCGGGTAATTAATACTGATAGCGTTTGACATTTTCAGCCGAACAAATTTATCACTTTTACATAACTTAATTATTGTATGCTGGTTCATATTCTGGACGCTAATCTTTGCTCCTTTATTATGTAATTCACTAACAAAACAATTATGAAGCTTAGAAATGGAAAAATACTAAATACTAAACTTGTTCAAAGGGTATCTACACGTCTCAATCTTCAAAATCGGTTATCTAAAAATACTACCATCGCTAACATTTTTAACAATAAAAATCGTGGTTACCCTTCTATCGATAAGTGTCATGCCAAAAAATGACTTACATGTCCCCGTCTTTCCACCAACAATACGGTAAGGTCCACGTTTAATTGTCGCACATTTTCTTTAAATTTTGAAAGTGATATTACTTGAAAAACAAACAGTATTATTTATTTACTCACATGAAACAAACCGGGATGTGGTATTCAGTACGTAGGAGAAACTGGAAGATATCTATCAAAACGCACTCAAATACATCTGTATCGTTTTAAAAGACCTAATAAATTTAAAGTATCATTTACCAACACCTTAAGAAGCACAACCATCCTTTTAAATATTTAGCAGTTCAACCTTGAGAAGTAGTAAACAAGCAGCCTGGTGAATCGCATTCAAAGTTTGTACGATCATGGAAAATAATTGAATTACATTGGATTTGAAAAATTACAGACAGTTTACCCTCTCGGTCTAAATGATAATATCATGGGAATTGGTAATATATCTAGAACCAATTCCGTTAACATTTTGGATATTGTTTCTAAAACTGTTCGTAAAAACCGTTCTCACGGTTGTAGAACAAATCGCAATCAAAGAAAATTTCGGACCAATCATACCAATATTTCGGACCTAATTTCTATTTCAAAATACAACGGCAGACATTATCTGTTAACAAAACTCTGTTCGTTACCGGTAAATAAGTTAAATAAAATTTTAGAAGATTGCAACACAATTTCATATAGCAGTCCTACATTTGTAAGTATGAAATTGTTCTAATTATTATGGCATATTGTTATTCTAAATTATTTCCCAAAATTGATCGCCCTGAAGATAATAAAAAAACATTTTATTAAAATTAAGTATGTCAATAAAGGCTTTGATTTTGTAAATATCGCCGGTATATTTAACGACCATTCTGTTAAAGAACAAATTCCTGGATATTTTGACAATACTGAGCTACCTCTTATTTGTTAAATTTACAAGAAATCTACCCGGAAATTTGTGTTTAATTATAGTCAATGGTGTAAAGATGTTAATATCAGTGAAAATACACCTACTTCATTTAATTGCAGTAATTCCGAATATATGTATGGACCCATTTCCCATGTTATAACAGGAGATCTTAACATCGTTCAAGACCGAGAGTTAAAATCATTTCTCAGTAAAGGACCTAAATATCGTCCCCCGTCAATTATTAATTGGAATGAGTGTCGTCATATCATCCACGACTCACTCCATACTTACTGTATGAAATGGATAAAACGGGGAAAAAGCTGACAAAAAATCTTTGGACTCTTTTTTTAATTCAGTAATGAAGATAGTTGATATACGAATTCAACATTTTAAAGAACATTTAACTATTAACAATAACCACAATAAACCTATTTCTGGTATCAAACATAAACTAAAAGAACTAGCCAAGGAATTTGTTTTTGTCCCGGCCGATAAAGCTGCTAATAATATTATTATTGTTTGACGTAAATTTTACATTGAAGTTCTGAAAAAGGAAATCACCAATTCACCAACATTCCAACTGACTCCATTTTCAGAAAACGAAATCTGTAACAAACATAAACTTTTAGCCACCGCTTTACAAGCAGAGCCAAATACAATGGAAGTCCCAACTATGTATTGGCTTCCGAAGCTACACAAAACCCCTTACAAATATAGATTTATTTCGTCTTCAAGCCATTGTTCAACTACTAAATTTTCTATTATTTTTACCAGCACACTTGGTACAATTAAAAACCTTATAATAAATTGTTCAAATAAGGCCTTCGAAAATAGTGGAATAAATTACTTTTGGAGTGTCAAGAACTCGTTGGAAGTACTTGATAAATTGCATGCTTATATTGGTGATTTTGAATCTGTTCAAAGTTTTGATTGTTCTACCCTGTATACCACATTGCCTCACATTATCATTAAGAAAAAAATCACACACCTAATTAAATGGGCATTCAAAAAATCAGAATGTGAATATATATGTTCAAACTCTTTAAGGTCATTTTTTAGTAGCAATAAACCAAAAAACTATGTTAATTGGACATGCTTTGATACTATATATGCCCTTGAGTTTTTACTAGATAACATTTTTGTTCGCTTTGGGGATTCTGTATATCGTCAGATTATCGGAATTCCAATGGGGACTAACTGTGCACCACTTATTGCGGACCTCTTTTTGTATTGTTATGAGTTACAATTTATGACAAAAATAAGCAAAGACCCATCAAAACAACATCTGATAAACAAATTTGATAATACTTTTAGATATTTGGATAATATTTTGGCTCTCAATAATGACGACTTCAGTATGTATATTAATGAAATTTATCCTGGTGAACTTACTTTAAATAAAGCTAATACTAAAAATGACCACTGCCCTTTCCTCGATCTTGATATCTATATCTCTAACGGAAAGCTGAATACTAAAATTTATGATAAAAGGGATGATTTTTCATTTCCTATCGTTAATTATCCGTTTTTAGATGGTGACTTTCCCTTGTCACCTTCTTACGGTGTTTATATATCTCAACTTGTACGATTCGCTCGTGTATGTAACAATGTTTTAGATTTTAACGAGAGAAATTTATGTCTTACTGAAAAATTATTACACCAGGGTTTTCGATATCACAAACTAGTCAAAACATTTACTAAATTTTATCATCGGTATAAAGACATCATTCGTAAATATAGCTCAACATGCAGACTTCTTATACGGTCAGGTATTTCACATCCAATTTTTTATTTGTTAAATTTACTAGAAATCTACCCGGAAATTTGTGTTTAATTATAGTCAATGGTGTAAAGATGTTAATATCAGTGAAAATACACCTACTTCATGTAATTGCAGTAATTCCGAATATATGTATGGACCCATTTCCCATGTTATAACAGGAGATCTTAACATAGTTCAAGACCGAGAGTTAAAATCATTTCTCAGTAAAGGACCTACATATCGCCCCCCGTCAATTATTTATTGGAATGAGTGTCGTAATATCATCCACGACTCACTCCATACTTACTGTATAAAATGGATAAAACGGGAAAAAGCTGACAAAAAATCTTTGGACTCTTTTTTTTAATTCAGTAATGAAGATAGTTGATATACGTATTCAACATTTTAAAGAACATTTAACTATTAACAATAACCACAATAAACCTATTTCTGGTATCAAACATAAACTAAAAGAACTAGCCAAGGAATTTGTTTGTGTCCCGGCTGATAAAGCTGCTAATAATATTATTATTGTTTGACGTAAATTTTACATTGAAGTTCTGAAAAAGGAAATCACCAATTCACCAACATTCCAACTGACTCCATTTTCAGAAAACGAAATCTGTAACAAACATAAACTTTTAGCCACCGCTTTACAAGCAGAGCCAAATACAATGGAAGTCCCAACTATGTATTGGCTTCCGAAGCTACACAAAACCCCTTACAAATATAGATTTATTTCGTCTTCAAGCCATTGTTCAACTACTAAATTGTCTATTATTTTTACCAGCACACTTGGTACAATTAAAAACCTTATAATAAATTGTTCAAATAAGGCCTTCGAAAATAGTGGAATAAATTACTTTTGGAGTGTCAAGAACTCGTTGGAAGTACTTGATAAATTGCATGCTTATATTGGTGATTTTGAATCTGTTCAAAGTTTTGATTTTTCTACCCTGTATACCACATTGCCTCAAATTATCATTAAGAAAAAAATCACACACCTAATTAAATCGGCATTCAAAAAATCAGAATGTGAATATATATGTTCAAACTCTTTTAGGTCATTTTTTAGTAGCAATAAACCAAAAAACTATGTTAATTGGACATGATTTGATACTATATATGCCCTTGAATTTTTACTAGATAACATTTTTGATCGCTTTGGGGATTCCGTATATCGTCAGATTATCGGAATTCCAATGGGGACTAACTGTGCACCACTTATTGCGGACCTCTTTTTGTATTGTTATGAGTTACAATTTATGACAAAAATAAGCAAAGACCCATCAAAACAACATCTGATAAACAAATTTAATAATACTTTTAGATATTTGGATGATATTTTGGCTCTCAATAATGACGACTTCAGTATGTATATTAATGAAATTTATCCTGGTGAACTTACCTTAAATAAAGCTAATACTAACAATGACCACTGCCCTTTCCTCGATCTTGATATCTATATCACTAACGGAAAGCTGAATACTAAAATTAATGATAAAAGGGATGATTTTTCATTTCCTATCGTTAATTATCCGTTTTTAGATGGTGACTTTCCCTTGTCACCTTCTTACGGTGTTTATATATCTCAACTTGTGCGATTCGCTCGTGTATGTAACAATGTTTTAGATTTTAACGAGAGAAATTTATGTCTTACTGAAAAATTATTACACCAGGGTTTTCGATATCACAAACTAGTCAAAACATTTACTAAATTTTATCATCGGTATAAAGACATCATTCGTAAATATAGCTCAACTTGCAGACTTCTAAAACGTTCAGGTATTTCACATCCAATTTTTTATGGAAATATTCTTTATAAAGCACAAAGGTGTCAGTATTTACCTCAGAAACTTACAAAACCTTTGAATAGACTTATTTAGAAGGGATATAATTACGACACTGTTGTCAAGTCATTAAAGATTGCATATTTTGGCGTTAATATTAAGTCACTGATAAGGTCTTTGCGTCGGAACTAAACACATTTATTCTTAAAACAGTTGTTGGCATGACACGGGTTATGTTCTTCTCATATATGTTATGATGGTATGATACTAAACCCCTTACGGGAAGGATTGTGCCTGATGTTCATATGATGAAATTTAATTGAGTTTAATTGAAGTCTGGAGCTGGCATGTCAGTTAACTGCTAGTAGTCTGTTGTTATTCATGTAATATTGTCATTTTGTTTATTTTCTTTGGTTACATCTTCTGACATCAGGCTCGGACTTCTCTTGAACTGAATTTTAATGTGCGTATTGTTATGCTTTTACTTTTCTAGATTGGTTAGAGGTATAGGGGGAGGGTTGAGATCTCACAAACATGTTTAACCCCGCCGCATTTTTGCGCCTGTCCCAAGTCAGGAGCCTCTGGCCTTTGTTAGTCTTGTATTATTAGCTCACCTGGCCCGAAGGGCCAAGTGAGCTTTTCTCATCACTTGGCGTCCGGCGTCCGTCGTCGTCGTCGTCGTCCGTCGTCCGTCGTCGTCCGTCGTCGTCCGTCGTCGTTAACTTTTACAAAAATCTTCTCCTCTGAAACTACTGGGCCAAATTGAACCAAACTTGGCCACAATCATCATTGGGGTATCTAGTTTAAAAAATGTGTGGCGTGACCCGGTCAACCAACCAAGATGGCCGCCACGGCTAAAAATAGAACATAGGGGTAAACTGCAGTTTTTGGCTAATAACTCAAAAACCAAAGCATTTAGAGGAAATCTGACATGGGGTAAAAATGTTTATCAGGTCAAGATCTATCTGCCCTGAAATTTTCAGATGAATCGGTCAACCCGTTGTTGGGTTGCTGCCCCTGAATTGGTAATTTTGTGGAAATTATGCAGTTTTTGGTTGTTATCTTGAATATTATTATAGATAGAGATAAACTGTAAACAGCAATAATGTTTAGTAAAGTAGGATTTACAAATAAGTCAACATGACCGAAATGGTCAGTTGACCCGTTTAGGAGTTATTGCCCTTTATAGTCAATTTTTAACCATTTTTCGTAAATCTTAGTTATCTTTTACAAAAATCTTCTCCTCTGAAACTACTGGGCCAAATTGAACCAAACTTGGCCACAATCATCATTGGGGTATCTAGTTTAAAAAATGTGTGGCGTGACCCGGTCAACCAACCAAGATGGCCACCACGGCTAAAAATAGAACATAGGGGTAAACTGCAGTTTTTGGCTTATAACTCAAAAACCAAAGCATTTAGAGGAAATCTGACATGGGGTAAAAATGTTTATCAGGTCAAGATCTATCTGCCCTGAAATTTTCAGATGAATCGGTCAACCCGTTGTTGGGTTGCTGCCCCTGAATTGGTAATTTTGTGGAAATTTTGCAGTTTTTGGTTGTTATCTTGAATATTATTATAGATAGAGATAAACTGTAAACAGCAATAATGTTTAGTAAAGTAGGATTTACAAATAAGTCAACATGACCGAAATGGTCAGGTGACCCGTTTAGGAGTTATTGCCCTTTATAGTCAATTTTTAACCATTTTTCGTAAATCTTAGTTATCTTTTACAAAAATCTTCTCCTCTGAAACTACTGGGCCAAATTGAACCAAACTTGGCCACAATCATCATTGGGGTATATAGTTTAAAAAATGTGTGGCGTGACCCAGTCATCCAACCAAGATGGCCGCCACGGCAAAAAATAGAACATAGGGGTAAACTGCAGTTTTTGGCTTATAACTCAAAAACCAAAGCATTTAGAGGAAATCTGACATGGGGTAAAAATGTTTATCAGGTCAAGATCTATCTGCCCTGAAATTTTCAGATGAATCGGTCAACCCGTTGTTGGGTTGCTGCCCCTGAATTGGTAATTTTGTGGAAATTTTGCAGTTTTTGGTTATTATCTTGAATATTATTATAGATAGAGATAAACTGTAAACAGCAATAATGTTTAGTAAAGTAGGATTTACAAATAAGTCAACATGACCGAAATGGTCAGTTGACCTGTTTAGGAGTTATTGCCCTTTATAGTCAATTTTTAACCATTTTTCGTAAATCTTAGTTATCTTTTACAAAAATCTTCTCCTCTGAAACTACTGGGCCAAATTAATCCAGACTTGGCAATCATCATCTTTGGGGTATCTTGTTTTAAAAATGTGTCCGGTGACCCGACTATCAAATCAAGATGGCCGCCACAGCTAAAAATAGAACATAGGGGTAAAATGCAGTTTTTGGCTTATAACTCAAAAACCAAAGCATTTAGAGCAAATCCAACACGGGGTTAAATTATTAATCAGATCAAGATCTATCTGCCCTATAATTTTCAGATGAATCGGTCAACCCATTGTTGGGTTGCTGCCCCTGAATCGGTAATTTTAAGGAAATTTTGCTGTTTTTGGTTATTATCTTAAATTTTATTATAGATAGAGATAAACTGTAAACAGCAATTATGTTCAGCAAAGTAAGATTTACAAATAAGTCAACACGACGGAAATTGTCAATTGACCCCCTAAGGAGTTATTGTCCTTTATAGTCAATTTTTAACAATTTTCATAAAATTTGTAAATTTTTATTAACATTTTCCACTGAAACTACTGGGCCAAGTTCATTATAGATAGAGATAAATGTAAGCAGCAAGACTAGTAAAGTAAGATTTACAAACACATCACCATCACCAAAACACAATTTTGTCATGAATCCATCTGCTTCCTTTGTTTAATATTCACATAGACCAAGGTGAGCGACACAGGCTCTTTGGAGCCTCTAGTTTAAATTTTAGTTTCTTGTGTACAATTTGGAATTAGTATGGCGTTCATTATCACTGAACTAGTATATATGTTGAGGGGCCAGCTGAAGGACGCCTGCGGGTGCGGGAATTTCTCGCTTCATTGAAGACCTGTTGGTGACCTTCTGCTGTTGTTTTTTTTATTGGGTCGGGTTAGTGTCTCTTTGACACATTCCCCATTTCCATTCTCAATTTTATGTAGTTTATTATGTTTTATTACTTGTGTGTTATCTATTCTTATACATAGTACTAATGAACATAGTATTGTACTATGTTAGTTCAAGTTTATTGATTACAAGTTTATATTCCAATGGGAACCAATTGTGCCATTCTTCTTGCCACTTGTTCCTTTATTAATTCTTTATTAAGGCTGACTTCATACAGGGACTTCTTAGGAAGAAAGTTAAGAAATAAATAATTCAAAATTTGGTGACTTTTTTAAACGCATTTATCGCATCGAATGAGAGAAACAGGATACAACAAATAAATTTAAGTCTGCCTCATATCTTTATTACATCTAGAAACTAACATTGAGGGTCAGTTGAATGATTGTGACTTACCAAATTGGACTATTTACCGGATTTGTTACACATAATCAACACGACGGGTGCCACATGTGAAGCAGGGTCTGCTTACTCTTCCGGAGCCCCCTAGTTTTTAATTGGTTCGTGTTGCTTATTCTTTAGTTTTCTATGTTGTGTCATGTGTTCTAATGTTTGTCTGTTTGTCGTCTTTTATTTTAAGGCGTTGTCAGTTTATTTTCGATTTTTGAGTTTGACGGTCCCTTTGGTATCTTTTTATACTTTTTGCAAGTATCTATTTTTATCATTCCAAACTAATTTGTTTATGGGTTTAGATATACAATTTATTTCAAAACTGAAATATACTATTACCTTTTAATTAAAATATAAATACTTATCAACAGAGTATGTAAGTTTTTGGTTTGATGCCATTCACTGCTACTGGGCGACTACAAAGAAAGGCAAACTGGACCCTCCAATCATTGTGATATGTACACATGAAGATCATTTCGAGGTAAACTTAAATATTCCTGTTAAAGGACTAGGGGCTATAAGGGCCATTTTTGGCCCCACCCCCAAATTCCATTTAATTTGTCATGTTGTAAGTCTATACCATAGACCTTCTGAAAATAATCGAATTTTGGGTCTAGCTCGTTTATTCTGTTGCCTAGCAACCACTAAAATGGCCGAGTTAAACTCATAAATTATGATTATTATACAGCTAAAATATATCTATATTTGAAATTGAACCTGTTTAGCATGTAGTGAACTTTACACTTGTACACTATTTAAATATTACAAAATGAATTGCACATTTTTGCCAATTCACTGTTGTTTCTCCCTAGCAACATATCTGTGCCCATGGCAACCGCAATTTGTTTTCTATTTACAAGATTTAATTTTAAATATATTGAAACAGAAAGGCAAATTAAGATGTAAATTGTAAAAAGAAACTAACTTCAAGGTAAATATTAAGGGGGAAAGCAATATTGAAACACCAACAAACAAAACAAAACACCCGGTATTGCTCATATATACAGATTGTGCATCTGATGCTGGGTGGGGTCTCACTTATCAGCGACAAGAAGAATAATATAAAGACAAGACACATTTAGCGCTTAGAAATCTTAATATTGATTATCTTAAATAAATAGATACAGACACATGCATTAAAGGGTGTTTTCAAAAGTCAGTGTATTTCCATGACAGTAGTTATGTTTCCGGAAGGGGTTCGGGTTGAAAGGGGGCACTTCTATTTACACCTTTTTAAGCTTGAATAAGTGAAAAGTTGAGAAAACTATCAGATATATATGATATAACTTTTTTTCCTACGAAATTTATGAAAAGGTATATATTTTCAAAATGTAAAACTGGGTAAGGTGACAAAACAGCGACACCCCCTATCAATTAAGTATTGAAGTATACCCCTCCCAACCCCACCCCCTGTAGACTTATTTAAAGGATCGTTACGGTTGACTTTTCCAAATTCATCTTATTTTTATTATCTATTTCAGTCGTCCAGACTTATAACCGTATCATTCTATAGAATTACAAAACTGGAACATGCTACTATATCAAATAAATCTGTATTCTTAGATTTTTTCTATATTCATTATATATATTATATATATTACACCGAATGTTTGTGGCACAACATCCTGTCCACAAGTTAACATTTTTTTTTCTGTGACGTATTAAATTTATAATAAGATCCATTTTGTTACAACCTGTGATCAATTTTATTTGGCAATCGCCAATGGCAGTCATCAGGGTTAAAGAACATCAGTTGTTCGACCTGTTAGTCAAATGCGTTTTGTTTAAATATACTTTTTCACTCTTTTGGTCTTTTGGAAAATGTTGTTTGTGCTGTTTTTAGACCCTTCTACAACGAAATTTGTTTGACATGCACACGTATAAAAATTGCGGTTTTTATCCAACGCAGTCATAGGTTTGAACGTCGTTTTCAATTTAGACTCGTTTATATTTTTTGTTTGGGCATGTATCATATTTTCCCTCCGGTTTATATGATCCGTTCATCCTATATATTGACTCTTAAAATTCAAGAGTTAATCTAAAAATGAGGGTACTTTCTCTAAAAATGAGGGTGCTTTTTATATGGCCTTCCAAATACCGTTTCGATCCCTAACATCACTGAAGAGACATTTATTGTCGAAATCCGGATATGGTGTACTAAAGAAATATTGACACCGAATGTTTGTGGCACAACATCCTGTCCACAAGTTAACATTTTTTTTTCTGTGACGTATTAAATTTATAATAAGATCCATTTTGTTACAACCTGTGATCAATTTTATTTGGCAATCGCCAATGGCAGTCAGCAGGGTTAAAGAACATCAGTTGTTCGACCTGTTAGTCAAATGCGTTTTGTTTAAATATACTTTTTCACTCTTTTGGTCTTTTGGAAAATGTTGTTTGTGCTGTTTTTAGACCCTTCTACAACGAAATTTGTTTGACATGCACACGTATAAAAATTGCGGTTTTTATCCAACGCAGTCATAGGTTTGAACGTAGTTTTCAATTTAGACTCTATTATATATATATATACATTATTTGTTTTATTGTAGTTTTTGTCAATGTGACTAGTTTACTCAGTTTCGCCTTCACTAATCTTAGCGTCGTATGACTTGGTCTTTGATCATCATGACAATATTCATTATATATTCGTCAAAATTATTGAAATCAAGAATGTGTCTTTAGTACATGGATGCCCAAATCGCAAGACTAACAATGGCCAGGAAATCCTAGGTTAGGACAGGCCAAAAAAAATCGGTAGATTCAAACATGTTATTTTTGCGATCTCAAACCCCCTCTCCCTTTACCTCTAGGCAAAGTAGAAAAAAAATGAAACACACAATACACACAGTAAAATTAACTTCAAAAAAAATTTGAGTCTGATGTCAGATTCAACTACCTTGACCAAACACTTAAACCTGAAGCGAGACACAAGGACAATCGGACGAACAGACTGACATGCGCACCGACGAACAGACGCATAGACCAGAAAACATAATGCCCACAAATGGGGCTTAACAACAAAGCCGGGTCACATTTTAAAATTAACACTTCATTTTTACGCATGATTATAAAACTATTCAAAACATAACCTTTAAAAAGGTAACAGACATGTAGTATGCTTACAGACTTCAGGCTCTTGTTTCTATGCATGGAAAGGTAAATTATCCATATATATATACATTTGCAAATTTACAGATCTTACATTGTTGGGTTGATGTTTAGACGAGTTGCATATACATAATGTACACAGCCATGTATCACCATCACTGCTGGTGACCCAATGAATAAATCTGTTGTAGAGTTGTCACAGGTGCAGGCGTACTTATATAATAATATATACATGTTTATACGGATATATGGATATATGCCGTTTCCGTTTTTTTACCATCAAATTTTATAGAACTTGTTCTCTATGCACATAATACCCACAAAGACACATCCAATTGGAATATAGGTAGTTTCATTTTCGAAATAAATCTCGTTTTTCTCGCCAATTATGTAAATTTAAGTAAAATAGCCCCCCCCACTTTTCGTTCCATAAATCATGGATCTGACCCTAATACCAGAGAGAGGATTGCCCCATTCAAACAACAAATTTTGAATTTTGAATTTATAATTAGCAAAAACATCAGAAATGTACGGATTTTGTTATATTGAAGGTCTATCTAAAATTTCATAATTAAAAAAATTGTCCTCAAAGTTGTTATTGACTCCCTTACACATGAAGTCTATTGCTGTCGGATTTTTTAAAGAAATTTAACTAGACAAACTTACGGAAATATAATTAGGAATACACTTTACATTCATAAACAAAAAAATATGTTTCTATAGATATAAGAATGTATAAACTAAACTTTGTCAGATGAAAAGGTCCAATTTGGACGGCAAAGCTTTTTATTGCTCCGCTTGGCTATGAAAAATATAAAATAAACTATCGCACCAACCTTGCACCAAAAAGATTTTTTATCCGAAGTTTGATATGTATGAATTTGTCAAAATGTTAAAATTTCTAATTGGTGCAAGCATGGTGCGGTGGTCAAAATTTAGAAAAACCATCAAATTTTCGGTATTTTTGCTTATTTTCCCAATTATGACGTCATTTGCACCTACCATTGTGACGTCATTGAACCTTTTTTAGTTAAATAAAAACATTTTTTTTAAATCATTTACTCATATTCTAATGATTTATGGAGAAAAATCTGCTCTGTTAGAATTTTTATTATCTTGTAAATCTGGGGCCATTTTAGGCCATTAAAGCCCCTACTCCTTTGTAAAAGGAGTAGGTCCGGTAGGGACCGATTTTGGCCTCAAATTTCAGGTTCATCTGACAAAAGTCTTTGACCACTTTTTAAACACTTAAGTGTCTATTTTATTTGAATCAATTAGTTCATGTGAAATATTTAAACTGATTTAGTCATTAAAAACGATCCGATTCAAACTCAAATATGAAAAATCAACTAAATATGCCGACAAATGTCACTTTTCGGATGGTTTTTGTCAAAAATGAAAGTGGCCGCATCCGTGTTCATCCTCAACCTTTATATATGATCTGTATTATCATTACATACAACTTTCATTTCAATATTAAGGATAAAAAAGGAAAGCGCCCACATTCGTTTAACACGAAAACCGTCTAAAATGTAACTAAAATGCTAGAATTTGTTTTCAAGAACTCAGTAATTTTGCATGACTTTAAGGTGCCAGTACCCGATATATAATTATTGTATAGTCAAAAATAGGCCTTATTTATGTAGCAGAAGCACTCTACTGTTCAATGAATAACTAAAAGTTTACATTTTACCAATTTTGTAAAACTGCTATATTTTGAGGCCAAAAAGGGCTCTTACTGGACCTACTCCTTTATGATTACAGAAACATAAACAAGACTAGGGGTAAAGCAGGTTAAGAAAATAGAACATTGACATTTGTGTATAAACCAAACCGAAGTTGACACTTTGAATATTTGACTCATTTAATCATGTGAAAAGGTCCAATATTACTGCAAAACAGTTTTTTTTCAAATCACTAAATATGATATTGGAGTACCTCAATTTGAGCCGCATTTCAGGAATATGGCATTTGTAATAAAATAATTCGTAACTATGTATGTTTCATTGACGTTTGTTTTTATATTGTTTTTGTTGTTTTGTGTTTCCCTTTTGTAGTTGATGTGTTGATTCCCCTGGCTTTGAAATGTATCTAAGATTTGTTTTCTCTTAATCGATTTATGACTTTTGCCTGCATTAAGTAAAATTGAGAATGGAAATGGGGAATGTGCAAAAAGACAACAACTACCCGACCATAGAAAAAAAACAACAGCAGAAGGTCACCAACAGGTCTTCAATGTAGCGAGAAATTCCCTCACCGGGAGGCGTCCTTTAGCTGGCCCCTAAACAAATATATACTAAGGGGTATTAAGTCATATTGAAATCAATTAATTTTACTTAAAAATCATTCGTTTTCTTTGCAGTATGTTTTTTTGCCATAAATATATGTTATTTTATCCATTTCGTCTTTTAGCACAAAAGGCATTGCATCTTAATGATTAAACCCTAACAGGTGGATGAAACGTTTTATGAGATCGATCGATTGCAATATATAATTTCGTTCTTATTGCATTTAATGACATCATAATTATGATGTCTAAAAAGTTAAACAAAATCAAAATAAAACTATAATTCAAAACTAAAAGTCCTCGATCGAAGGAATCAAAAACTCAAACATGAAATAAAAGGAAAAAAAACTACCATATTCCTGACTTGGTACAAGCATTTACTTATGTACTTGTGGTAAACGGTGTATAAAACCTGATTTTGTAGAAAGGTAAATCTCTTGCCTGCACAAGAGTTGCTTCGAATTACATAATATTGACGACAATGCATGAACAAAACAAACAGGCATGATAAATTAAAATGTGAAAATTTGAAGAAAAGCAATAAAAATTGTGATAATATCGTAATCACTATAAAAATGCATTTGACAAAATAACAACAAAAAACAAAAATAAATCCATATTCAAAATTAAAACACAAGATAACAATTTACGAAAGCACAATAACGCAATGACGTGATATATAAATTTCGAGCTGGTAAAGAAAACGTTTACAATAAAGGTAAAGAGTTTTTTATTTACTTCCAAACTTTAGTACCTCAATTTCACGTGGATATTGACCAAGTTGTTACCAAATGATTCATAAGCAACACGAATCCGTCACAACTTATAAGGGGAAACATTATGTTTAAAAAAAAAGATCTTTATGTATATGATTTAAAAAAAAAAATCACTACTTTTTCAAGTATATAAACATCAAACGAAAACATGCTTTGTGATAAGCGAATGACACTTTATATATGGATAATCTGAGTGTTATACGTAAACTGTCATTCAAAATTTAAAATATCAGGTTAAACCATGTGAAGTTAACTCTTTTACTTTCATTTAGTTTTAGGTATTGATTCATTCAATAAAATACCCATGAAGTAACATAGAACATAGTATAGGATAGTTTTACATTGTTTCTGAGCTTTAATAATTAAACGACAACCGCCCTCTGAATGAAGGAGGTAAATCGGCATTCGACACTAGCAGAAGATAAATTTTATAATTGGTTACAGATGTTTGACCCAAACATTATCATTAACAGCATCAATTATTCGTCAAAGTCTGTAATCGGGGCAATGACTGTTGTGATATAGACTGCGTACTTAACCTGCAATTATATAGAATGATAACAGAAAACAAACTTAACTTATTTATTTGTTGGGTATGGAGTATACATCCCCTTTAAATCGAGGCATCGGTGGTTGAGTGGTATTAATATTCGAACTATCATATCAACAGTCAGTCAACATCGAAGTCGTGAGTTCGAATCTCAAAATTGGCAGGTGCACTCGACTCAATATTAATTGACTAGGATTTTCCGTTTTCTTACAGAAGGTCGCTGGTGCTCTCTGGGCTCTCCGGCTTTCTCTTCCTATACAAAATGACCGCCAAGAAATAGCAATATAATAGTGTTTAGAAGTGATGTTGAACACAAAGCAATCAGAGCAATCAATCATTTTCAATCTGTCTACATTTGTAAAACAATGAGATATAAGCATCATTCTTGATTTGTATCTTGATATCTGAATAAATCAGTTACGCGAAAACAAATTTCAAGTGTCCAAAATATTTATCATTGAATTTAAATTAAACCACATCATGTACCTAACTAGTATTATAAGTTCAATTCAAATGTATTACGTAGGATAACTTTAAGCGAAAAACATATTTTAATGTGAGATGTCGTCGCTGCCCTGTGCAATCCATCAAAGCTTTGAATTGGGAAGACGATTTGTCCAAACCTTATACATGTTATAGGGTTTGTATGTTTAACATTCCGTCTTTAAACGAACGAATACATATATATTGATTAACGCATGTGTATTGCAAACGATGAATTATACCACATGTAATATATGTCGATTGAAACTATTATAATAACAAAACATGATAAGCAAAGCATTATAAGTGATCACAAAAAATCATTCTTTTAATCGATTGTCCTAATTTTAAAATTTATTGTAGAAATCTTCAGAGCGTGATCAACGAAAGCAACAATTTATCGACAATTTAGGACAAGTTTTGTATAACCAGGAAAAAAAAGGACATCTGAGAAAAATTTATTTTATTTCTAATACTAAAGATGATGATGGTGTATTTGAAGAGATCAGAGAAGAAATTTCGAGTCAAGCTATGGCTATGAGAGATTGGGGTCAAGATTGTCCGTTGAAATGGCTTTTGTTTCAGCAAGTCTTATTAAAGTTGAAAGAAAGCAATGTATCAATTTCATCAATTCAAAGATTATTGAAAATAGCAAAACATGAAGATATCAATATAAGCAAAGATGATGATGTAAAACAATGCTTGCAATACTGCCATGATATTGGTACAGTTGTCTACTTCAATGAGGAAAAATTAGCAGATTTTGTTATTTTGGACCCCAAATGGTTAATAGATGCATTCAGATGTCTTGTCAGTGATAAAATTGAAAATGATATCAAGGTTTCAGATGACTGGCAAACAATGAAAGACACTGGACAAATATCAGAATCACTCATATCTCTCTTGTTCAGGAAAGAACCAGAATTGAAATTTGAAGACAACAAAGAACATTTAATTGAAGTGATGAAACGGTTTGATATTATTGTGAACTTGAAAGACTCAAATAAATTATACATGCCTTGTATGATAAAGTCATGCTCTTTCTCTGAGGTTCGGAGGCAGTTTTCTAAAGGAAGTCAATCAACTCGCAAAACTAGTTGGTTATGCTTAGAATTTAAGTTTCTTCCTCCGGCTTTCTTCAACCACGTTATTGCATGGTACATTAAGCAGTATCGTGTGAGTATTATAATCGATAAAGAAAATCGACGGCCAAGAAATGCATTATATCGCCAGGTTGGTGTATTTGATTTGGATAAGTCTGGTTGTGAACAACTTGTGGTTTGTGAAGGACCTAATACAATAGCCCTCCAGGTTTGGGATTCACGAATATCAAATAAGACTTATGGAAAATTGGGATCCGAGTTATGTCGATTCGTAAAAGAACTGCGAAATCGCTACAGTCTACACATACCATATTCAAATACATTTACCTGTGAAGATGGTGATTTTACAATTAATCGAAAAACAATTGAAAATTTAGTCACTACGGATTACCGGTGCATAGAACATAATACAAATCACGTATCAGACGATTTAGTAAAGCCGTGGGATCTATGTGAAGAATTGAAGTAAGTACATCATTAACTCTTTTGTGTTGTTTTATTTTTTGCAACATACCTGACAACATATAACAGTGCATACATATAGGGTCCTTCTTATTATCTCATAACTGTTTAATATCATAATCATGGTTCTGTCCAATGCAAGAATTTTGCTTTGTGTCCTGTTTTAACAACAGCACTAGTGTTTCTAAAACCAATGGCGGAAAAGGAAGTCTCTTGATTAATAAACGTACAATAAAATACCAAGGTGGATATTTGAGACAATTATTTAGTACATTTATTTGAGCAAAATGTGCTTTATTATGTCTAATACCATGTAAGACATGGTATTATTCATGAACTACATATTTCTGATGTGGAGGAAACAAAGTATAACTAAAATTTCACACACTAAGACAATTTCAAAAGATGAAATTCACCACAAATCTGACAAAAATCAAATTATATCAATCAACGGAACCAGTAAAATCAACTTTCATATTCTTGAGTTGGGACATACATTTTTCTTAAAAAAAAAAGGTTTTATAGCTAGTTAAAATCAGAGAAACGTGCATCTCGAAAGTTGTTTTTCGATTTATGATCTGCATGTCCCTCTGTAACTGTTCGCCTCTTTCTTCTAGACTATTTCGGGTTGGTTAATTTGGGAAATTCTCAGTTTTATGTAACATTATTTACGCAGCGCTTGAATATGAATAAAATGTCCTTGTGATTGAAATATAAATCTTTTCTTCGAACGTTTCATGGATGTCATTATGAATCAGAAAACCTTTAACAACCGTCTCTTATTTGGGTCAGTTCTGTTTTTTTCAGTTTTGTTTTTACTTTTTTAACGTTTTTGTTTTTGTATCGCAATGTTATTCATGTTATTGTTGATTGCTTTCTGGCACATTTTGATAATCTGTTTTAACTTTCCAATGTTTTTTGTGAGACATGTCAAATCAAAGAAATATTACGAAATTGTTCTTTTACAGTAACGAGAATTGACATGAAATTAATTGTAATACGTTTATTAAACCACAACCTTGATGTTGTAGCATAAAATAAAATAGAAAATACCAAAGGGACTTTTCAAACTAATTCAATGGTTAAAAAACTGACAACGATACATGCATGTGTGGCATAAATAAAAAAGACTAACAAATCAATAAAACATTACATAGGCAACTTACGAACAATTAGTAATTCCTGCTCTACACGTGTCACCCCTTTGTGTGTTCTGACTAAATCGGAAAAGCCGATGATATTGCGTTTATAAAATGTCACAACCGAGTAAAAAAAGTAAAGTACTAACGAAAGTTGAAAAAGAGTCGCAATCATGTGAGAAGCTTACACTTCAACAATAAAAAAACTCATCAGTACTGTCAGTATTACTAATCATACTGATTGTATAGTAAAATTAGTATTTAGTTTATCATTTATCATTGTAATAGTGGGTAACTCATTGAATATATTGTGTATGACTTAAAACGGTAACACATCAACATGACTAATGAATACACAATATTATTCTCAATGTATAGTGTAATTGGACATGTGTCGATTTCAGCTAAGCCTTAGTTGGATTTGCCAAATTATGAATACCGTACCATGACCTATATTGTCGCATACCTTGGTCGATGCGCACCATATATATTTAGGTAGTCTCAGTAAAAGAAATTGACCTAAAACAGTTAATTTCAGTCTTTTATTTATTTTCAGTATATATTAATTGTTGTACGTCCAGTACTGCTCAGACAGTTCACCTGTGGTTAATATAGACCTGTTAAATCCATTTACAAATAAGGACATGTGATATGAATGCCAATGGGACAACACTAAAACCGTAAAGTGTTCATCTGTATAATTACCTTTATATTTACAGAACCGAATTTACAAATTGTTATTACAGTATTGAATTTATTATAATGACAATGGTGTTGCTTTATTTAGAATGCTTTTTGACTATGACAGTAAAGATATTGTTCCTCTTTTATTGTTAATTAAACAATAAAGATAATGAGATAATAAAATTTCCTGTAGATGATATCAGAAAGGTGGTCTATCATATCAAGAACAATTGCGTTTATTCTCTTATTATTTATCATCAGTTATGTACATATAAAGTATCTTCTGTCTTGATAAAGTCAACATTTGCGAATAATTAATCGTGTTATATTTGTCTTTATGATTTCAGGAAACAGAGGCGTAGAAAGTAAGTAGTTTCATAGTTCAGTATGCTTGTTTGATCATTGAACGATGATTGTCCGTCAGAAGGGGGCGATAAAAGGCTGACCCGTGTTTAGAGCTTCTAGCATATCTCTTACACGTAAAATACATCCTTGTATATTTCGGAAAAAAGGAAAGGAATTAGAATAAGTTGCAAAACTTGTTTCCCAATCCACTGTAAATAAATAGTTTAAACTATTTAAACAAAAAAATATTATAGTTCTTTAACTGAGTTTTACATAAAACAAACGTTTAAATAAGTACAAACAATTAAGGATTATTTTGATTAGGATAACTGTTAACGTTTTTACAACCTTAGTTTGAGTTGAATACTTAAAATTCACGATTTTTTTTTATCGTTAATGAGATAGACTTTTGTAAACAATGATTTACCTAATATTTCACGTAGGACATTATTATTTATATATTATAACGCACCAGTTATATCTGTCTTTTACTTGTTTACAGTGCTGATAAAACGCCAGTCAGAACAACCTTTGTTTTTATTAAGATTGAACAACACATTCGTCAATTGATTACATTTGCAAACTAAGAAGTGCTGGTTATCACCACATTATTGCTAAATCCCTTAACATAGTTGTATTTTCGCTTGTAGAATGCGTTCTTCCACTAATTCTTATGATTAGACTAAGGTCTCTGTTCTGACATGTTTCGAATCCACACAATATGACATATATGATTGTTGATGTCCGAAACTGTTCAAATTTTACAGCTCTAGTTTCCAGTGATTTAAGAGTGCTATATTTTTCGATCATATTGAACGTATAATCTAAATATCTATAATATATTACGAATATCTTAGTTCAACTATCGTTTCAGTTATAATGTTTAGTAAATCATACTGCTGAACATAATACTATGTTAACATGTAACACATTCACTAAAGAAAATGTATTTGTTGAATTAACAATATTTAAAGAGTAATTTTTGATTTATGATTTCAGTCAGCTCAAATTAATAGAGTAAGTATTCCTATAATTATCCGATTTATTTGCTGTCATTGATCTGTATCTCAATTAAATAAAGATGAGAAGTGTCTTTTAAAGTGCTTTTGCATACAGTAAATGTTTTCCATTTTTCTGTTCCTTCAACTTCAGGTAAAAAGTCGGTACTAGCAAAAATTATTATATTTTTAAAGTTATATAACGAAAGAACGTTTATTCTTCGCGAATATTGTAAACCAGGTCTGCTATAGTAATTTTTTGTAACGTATATCTTAAAAACTATGTATCACTAATGCATAGCTATTGCTACTACTTTCATCAATATATTATTTGCATGTATCATGATTCAAATTATAACGTTTGCGTTCTCGATTAAAAGAATTACAGAATCTTTTAATCAATAAAAAATCACTATCGATATTCATAGTTACTTTTTGGAAGACTATCACTTGACGATGGTATTGAAAATAATTTTAGTTATATTGTACATAATGAATACCCACATAACTATCTGTTCGTGATGATTTGATTATTCAAATAAATATAACGTATATTTTTAAAACTTATTTATCAAAAATGAAAAGCAATCAACATGACAGAAAAGGCTTTCGTTAATTCATTCTTTTCCTCACCATGACATCGAATAACAACTTCGGCTGTTCCGATTTTTCAAACTAATAGAAACGTTTAATCATTTGAATATTCATGTCGATATTTATAGATTATTTATTCAAAGAAGCAGGATTCAACTTTGACATTGGTATTGAAACATTTGACGTAATATTGTAAACGATTGAAAATATAAGTGCTACAAACCAGTAAAGTTTAAAATGGTCTATATCTTTGCTAGAATTTACTGAATTAACTCAACTTGTCTGATTGGTATGACATTTACTTGATAATACTCGACTGTAGTCTGAATCATACTGATAAATAGTCTTAATAGTCTAAAGGAGGGGCGAGCGGTACCATAGGGACCAGTATTACGACTACATCCATTCATCTATTTATCTTTGTTCATTATCATTGGGGCATTAACATTAAAGGAAGCATATTGTTGTATATAATAATATGAGTTAATATGTAGTCTCGTGGTAGTACGTTTATTGATAGAGATAGATATGCTTTATAATTTCAGGTTTCAAATTGTGTCAATAGTGTTATATAATTATACGATTCATTTTCTGTCTTAACTGGGTTTTTTATGGTCCGTGTACTGTTTGGAAAAACAGATATGTCTTATTGGCACAACGATATGTATTACTCCCTTAACATAATTCCTTTATAATTTGCATAACGTTTTTTCATTATGTCTGAATGCATTGAGCAGTGAGGTAGTTGATATACTTTCGGTCCGTGCACTGTTGGAAAACGCAATAGTAGTCTTGTTAGCACAACACAATAGCTTTCTTCTTTAATAGAACTCTCTTGCACCTTAGACTTAAGTAAGTAGTGATTATTGATACGGTTTATTTTCTGTTTTCACTATTGGTTCATTTAACTCAAATTAATTAAGGAGAGCCGTGTCTTAATAAGTGCATATTAGTAAGATAAAGAAACAAAATCACGTTCCTTCAACCTTTGTTTAAAAGTCAGTTCAAGCTAAGATTAAAAACTACAAATTGTAATAATACTGATATTTCAAACACATAGAATATACTTTTATTCAAATGTATATATGACTATTGCAATGCAATTAACAGCATACATTTTACTTTCGTCAATTTGTTTTTCGTTATTACAGACAGGTAATATTGTATTAATTTCATTGTATATCGATGTCTTTAAAATAAAATCCACTCTTGGCATTGCGAAATTTACGTTATATTGTAATACTGTGTCAAAATGTTGTGCAACCAAGCAATGCTTGATATTATAATTTTAGAGCGTGCACTATTTGGGAAAGCAAAATAAGTCTTGTTAGCAACACACTCTTCTGTACTCCCTTAACAAAATTTTGTTTAAACTTTCAGAATTCTAACTTTCTCCAATGATCGACTTAAAAATATGACATCCTTTCTCTTCTGTAAAAATTCGACACAATATAACATGTGTTCTCCCTGGTAAATGTCTTATATTTTAGCCGAGAGAAAAAAACTGCACAGATACTCTATCATTTTCGAAAAGCTATCTTCCTGTATTTATTTAACAATTTTATAATTTAGCTGAGCTTCTTGATACAAAATAAGGCTTTTTTTCCGGTATAATCCAAACAAAATGTATTATTTTGTCACCACCTGTAGTTTGAAAAAATGTCCGGTGACCTATCAACGTTTTTGAACATATCACAACATATACAAAATATTTTGGCTAAGCCAGATCAAGTTCGATCATTTTTTAATAATCTCCAATACCACCTGAATGAATAATATTGTAATATCAAAATGACATAATAAGAGAAATATCTGTTTTTATAATTTCAGGGATATTACAAAAGTTACATTTTAATTTTTGATTAAACAGTTTATTTGCTGTCATTTATTATGGATCTGTAACTCAATATGATATAGAACAGATATAGGCAGATGTGGCATGAGTGCCAATGAGACAGCTCTCCATCTGACTAACAACTTACAAAAGATAAACCATTATAGGTCAAGGTACGGCCTTCAACACGGAGCCTTGTGTCTTACGTAACGGCAATCTTTAAAGGGCCCCAAACTTACTAGTGTAAAACCATTCAAACTGGAAAACCGACGGTCTAATTTATATAAAAACGCGAAATAAGAAACACGTCTGGGCTACATAAACAGAGGTACTGTACAGGTTTATATAAGTGTTTTTTTGTTAATTGGAACTCAGTAAATATCATGGCATACCACGTTCCTTCAACCTCAGTTTAAATGTGACACTGGGATATAAATGAATAGTGATCTATTCATAACATTTTTAAGCGGAAATTATAAACTATAATTTGCATGATAATGATTATTCAATCACACAACGCACATCTTTATACTATTTTTATCAATAATGCCATGATATCAACAGTATGTATAATACTTCAGTTAAGATATACTTTTGTTTATTTCACATGATTTAAATATACATATTCAGCTGTCTCAATTTAACACAATAAAAAAAAGGGTTAGTTATTTTAACATCGTTGTTGATGCTCATAGTAATTTTGATGAAAGATTCTTACCTGACATTGGTATTGACATTCTTTGGAGCAATATTGTAAACAATGGAAGCTTATATTAATGTATCGTTGTTAGTAACAAGGCTCGTTATTTTTTTTTTTTACTTTACAAATATATGTGATGCTTTATGAGTGAATGGCTTCTTATTATAGTAAATGTGTAAAGCAAACTATTATCCTCTTGAGTACTAGTATTGTCCACCATGGAAATATTTGATAAATCTATAAATGATATTAAGTATATATCCAATAATAGTACGGTGACAATTAAGGTAAATTAAAAAAAATTAATACACCGAAATACCTCACGGCTAATTTTGGTATTTTTTTAAGATAAATATAATACCCTTCTATTAAGGCATGTCGTAGAATGCTAAAGTGGTGCAGATTTTTGATAATTGCGATTAAAAGTAAAAAGGGGGGATTTTAAAAAATCGACATTTTTGACATTTTGGACAATTTCTCGGTATTCGCTCATGATAACTGAGAAAAAAAATTCAATGGAAGCAAACTCTAGGGGTGCTGTACAAATGCAGCTTATAATATTTGTATGCCAGATTGACATAGATTAGTGATGTTCACCCCCGCATCCAACATGGAGGAAAATAATAAAGATTATCTTTATTTACCAAAATTATCGATAAAAAAATATTTATATTTAATATTCAGCTTTTCAATAATATATTACATTCTAACATGACGTTGTTGATGCTCATAGTAATTTTGAGCTATCGCTCAGGGTAAAATATTTGTCATCAAGGGCCAACCCGTGGTAAAATAACGATATATTCAAGCCCCATGAATTATTTCTTAATTCTAACATGACGTCCTTCAAACGCTTTGAGAACACACCCGTGGTAAAATATGAATATATTGATTAGGCTGTTCCGATTGCACTCCCACGTTATATGTTTGTTTATGAATGAGATACCCGACGTCATAATACGATGACGTCAGAATATAAGCATTTTAAGGGAAAATACACGCTTCACGGTGAAACAGAAAGTTTATCACAACATTGAAAACGTAAACAAAATGCTAAAATGTTGTATAAGCCATTGTTTTTATACAAATAAAACATCAAATTAAATTATCATTTAAATTCATCCAAAACTATCTAAATACGTTATTGTAAATAGTTTTAGCATGTCACTAATTCGTTTGTTCCGTTCTTTTACGCCATTTTAAAAGTGTGTTTATTTATGGGACGGGAAATATTTGCCTCCACCTGGAGCTATTCGATCCAAAAGAATTGCCGTATTTGTCCTATTAGAATCGAAATAATTCATGTGGGCTTGAATATATCTAGATTTTACCACGAAAGATATTTTTGGGAACGTTTTGTTAAGATAATATAAAGAATAAAGGAGAAGTTAGAACTGTAAAGTTTACACCCGGTCCATAATTTAATGAAAACATGATCAAATTCATTATTCCCTTTTTAAATAAAAAATAATGTTGAAATTATCAAAATAGTCTTGATGCATAAATGTCAGCCTGAACACGATAGTATATGAAGATTTATTGATGACAATAGGTCAACCAGTGCAAGAGTAATACCATTTTGAAAATGCATGACGCTGTGCATCCCCCCTTTTTTTTTTATAAAACAACGCAAACAACAAAAAATCAAGAGTAGACTTTTGACTTTTACCGTTTTAAAGCACTATATATATCACACAAACACGATTTACAGAAATTTTGATACAAATGAAGATATTTTTGTATATTTCAATAGCACTTGACATTATTATGCACGTCCGATGATTTGAAGTGGTTACGAAAAACTAACACAAAAAAGTACATGTTATACTTCTAATATATTCGATAAAGTATCCTGTTGGTTTACAAGCCTACCAACCACGTCAAGGTCGGAGACCACTGGCAGGTTTTTTTTATATTTTTTTTTTTATTATTTATTTATTTATTTTTATTTTTTTTATTTTATTTTCTCAAACATTTTCAACAGCGAAAATGCTTCTAGCATCTAACACATGAAATATTGGGCATCGGGGTTCATACTAATCAACATCCGTGTCGTTGCAATCTTCTAAAACAGTCGGATGAGTAAGCTAGTTTCTACAATCATCACTTCCCTGACAACCCCAAATGCTTGTGCATGACAAGTGTTGTTCATAACATACACATGATTTACCACAAATAGATTTGCCTTTACATGTGCAAACAAGGTCTTGTAAAAAGTCAGAAGACATTGGCCCCTCAAAATATAGTGGAACTATTGAGCTATTCCCCATTGTCCATCCATATTCGAGATGTGATCTAGGTGGTGGTTTTGCGATATGGGCATTGATCCAGACGTACATTTGTAGGGATACTCTAAATATGTGTTGTCTGAAAGATGCTTCTGAAGGAGGAAGTCTCACTAAGGAAGCATCCTTAGATAGCGCTGACTTCCCTCGCAGTTTATTTAGATCACCATGTACAGATTGAGCCTTGCCTTAAGTGTCATATAGATCAGCGATAAATTGTCGTCCCACTGTAACAGATGTTTCGATATCAGAACTAGCTAGATTGATCAAACTTTGATATCTTAATGGGTGTTGTTTTAATGTTTTGTATACTGTCTTTTTGCCTATTTCAAGGAAAGAAGACGTCGTGTCGCATCCCGTTAGAGCGTGAACAGCTGATAAAGTACTAGAAACCACTGGTCCAATGGCATTGTATATATCGTGTACAGGTATAAACCGTCGGGCGTCTTTGGTTGAAGAAACGCATCCTGTCTGGAACCACAATTCACCAATGTTTGTCATTTTGGGAAAATACCTTATACACAGAAGTAAAACATCAGTGTCCGATGATTTTATTACAATGCGACCTCAGGAATTGCTGTTTATTAGCTGTTCATTAGTAAACAGAGACTGTAGAATGATTCTTGTATCTGCCTCTACCTGTGTACTGAACAACTGAATACAATCAGTAACAGTTCCGGCACAAATTTTGTAACAGTCTCTGGGTTTTAAAAACATCCAGCTAAGAATAGTTCGTCTTGCTCATTCAAATCGAATTCATTGAAGTGTGCGAGCGCATAGTCACCCTAAAATCTTAATAATGCTTGTTTATTTTCCAATGCACATAGAAATTTCTTCCAATCTTGAATTGACCTGCCTTCAATGACCTGAAAAATCTTACCACCATTTGAAATAGACCGCCTCATTCTTTCTGCTGATTTTGTAGAATGTTCTACGTCATACCGATCAAACACGTCTACGACACACCCGACATTTTTCAAAACTTGATATTAAAGTTAGAGAGCCGTGGTGTAGTGGTTAGTGCATCGGACTACTAACACAAAGATTGCTGGTTCGATTCCCGTCTGGGATGAAAATTTCACGGACTTGATTTTCGGCTCTCCCTTGACACCTTAGTAGTCCTTGGCCAAATCTCCAAAACTGTTGTACCTTTTTACAAAAAGACTTTGAACAATACCCATTCCATCTCTGATAAGGATTGATCGATTCTTATTACTAGTATACGGTAGAAGTGTGAAAGAGGTGCACACTTCTTTTTCCAATAGATGAATGAAATCTGCTTTTCATGATTTCCTCGTCAACCCATCGTCATGGAAAATGGATGTTGGTATTCTACCGATGGGGTAAGCCAAAACCTTTTCAACGGTAACTTCGTCTCGGACATTTGCAAGGTCTAAAGGTCTTCGAAAAACAAGCTCGGGATTACTATGAGTTTTTACAATATCGCCAGATCGACATTTAAGCTTGCATGGCTTTGTCATGTCGTCAAAGGTTTTGAGTGCAGATTTAGAAATTAAGGAAAAAAAGTCGCGAGTTTCGTTGTCTTTGAAACAACCATCTACAAAAGATTTCATCGATTTTTGTCCTCGATCTATAGAATTCAACAGCGAATCTGCAACTTCTCTACTGGCATGCAAACCTGTTGCAATGGTAATGTTTATTAGCGATTTCGGACATTCTTTTATGTCGAATGGATCTGTCATATTCTTTGGAACATGCTCAATAAGATCATTCCCTTGCTGCTCATTGCGTTTCATCGCTATCGGTCTACTCTCTTCGTGATTTTCGTCGGAGTCAATAGCAATTCCGGACCTTTTCCTCATTTCAGAAGCGTACCTTGCAAGAATGTGCCTAGTAAAAGTCCAACGAAGAAGAGCAGATTTTAGCGTAGTTAATCCGACTATACTACCGTTTCCCTTCGAATCTCTGATTATAGTCTTCTCTGTTGCCATATCACTCCATATGCCATCGAAAACACCAGGCTTTTGTCTGACTGGAAACTTTCCGGACATGAAAGCTGAATAAGTTTCTTCTGGAAGATTCAGCATGTCAATTAAATGAGCTGGTGTCCACCTAGCATAATTTGTCTTGTTTGCAATGAAGAAATATGGCAACATAGAAGACACGGATTGGAGGTGTAAAGTCCAATCTCCATCACGTTCTGCTTTGACATTCATAAGCATAACTTCAACGGCTCGTAACAACACTCCCAAAATTTAAAAGTTGGAGATGCTCTATAAGAAAAATCTCTGAACTCCGAAATCAACGGGGATAACTGTTCCCAGAAAAGAATTAAAAATTCAGAGAGATCTAACACCTTTGTATTAAGGTCACTGAATGCATCATGACAAGAAAGCATTGTTTGTCAGAACTTTTCTTCTATGTTAGCAGTTTTTCGTTGGTTTGAACACCATTGAAAAAAATTCTTGAACCATAGTGCCATCACAGTTTCATATGCTAATGTGTAAGCTCTAACACCGCGATTGAACTGCTTGCCTTGGAGAATCTGATCTACAGTACATCCTGCATATGCACCCAAATCGGCCAATAAATCCCGAAGCCCAGCTGATGCCCATATTTTGCCTATTGCTGAAAGGTAACACGCAACCATGTGAATCCCACCTAATCTAACAACGTGTGGGTGAAAAAATATGAGGCAAAGACCACTTTACTTGTTGAGCTATGGCATAAAGCTGTTGGTCGAAGGTCTGTACTGGGTTAGTCTGACCTGCGGCCTTTGGCATTTCTAGGCATTTCACCATTGTTGTATACACTGTCGCCATGTCAGCAGGTTTTGCGTCTATGATTGGAGGATATGCAACGACGACATGAATGTTTTTTTGGTCGGAAAGTCTTTTGTGGAAGCCTGTCCAAAAAGGTATTATTTGTTTTTTATCATTTTGAAACCAAGGTAGTTCAGCAATGTCGCGTGTAAGAGATCAAAGCAATACCCAAGCCATATCAGACACGTCAGATTTATTGGTTGCACATGATTCGATTCGGCCGTAAGGCTCGGTACATCTAGGTGGGCCGAATCTTTCTTCAGGCTTACAGAAAGGCAAACATGACATGAGACTAGAAGTGTTTTCATCCAGAGCAAGGGATCTTTCTTGGCCGCGTTTTATTTTCACGTTAGCTAAGTCTGTCTGAAAAGTCGGATTATTCACAACCTGAAAAACTGCACGAGCCATAGAATGGAATGTGTGTTTAACATCAATAGTTTCTGCATTGATATCAACGTTGTCAGTCCCTTCTTGAATGAAGTCTCCACCTGAAATTTTAGGACATATGCCATTGGGGATGTATGTTTCATTTTGGGAACTTATAATTTCATGGTTTGCTGAACTAGTCAGAAATTGTCTAACCTCAGTGTAAGACGCACAAAAGCCATGTGAATGTAAAGTTTCAGTAAGATTTTTAGAACCATATTGATGATGCAACTGAAGAGCCAATGATAAACTAAAAGGGGTGAACTGTTTTTTATGCAGAGATATCACACACTCGGCTAAAGCAATACATTTCCGTACCGTATCACCTTAGAGTGAATTGAAATCATTCTCCATATGAAAATAGTTATCATCTATTAATCTGGCAAGAAAGTTTTTCAAAGAGGTAGGTATGAATTGTAAAGCCGTAGGGATAGAAACTTCAGAAGGAGATGGATAAAGTTCAGCCGAAATTTTGAAGGATTGTAAACTGCTTCTCAAAATTTTTGCCGCATCATGTAGGGTCTGATCTTCTTGATGTATGGAATCATTAACAAAACTGGTTTTCTTCTCAGAAAATTTTAATTCCGCTTTTAAACTACTGGCAGCGCGAATAGTCTCAGAAACACTGATAGAGCTACTGAAAATCATATTTGATTTACCCTGTCCTCTTTGAGACTGAACAACAATGCGATCACCGTAGTGATTTTCCAGTTTGTGTTGCAGTTTATCAGATGTATATCTACTTCTAATTTCTTGTGGAAGAAAGGAACAATATGTGTCTAATAAATTCGACAACGAAAATGCTTTCTTATAAAAAAACAGATTATCGTGTAGAACTTCCGTCAGGTTCTTGAACGCAATATCATGCTCCGACTCATTTTGAAACATCATCAGAAGGTTCCCTTTTCCAGTTAAGCATATAGTTAGCAAGGCATGTTGAATGATACTTGCCTTGTCCTTGAAGTTCTCCATAGAGAGTAAACTTTTGATAGTCAAACTTGTCTTTTGCTGCATTTCATATATTATCAGCACGTTCAACAGACTCGACTCGCCGTAATTGCTTATCTCGCTTGTAGGACTTTTGTTAACAGAACAAACATTTAGACCAGTCTGATTGTAATACCGTTGAGCGTGTTTTAACACAAGTTGGTTCAAACACAGAATGGTTTGCACTCGATGTTGAGCATACTTCTTTCCCTATTTGAAATGTTTCCAAGTTTTTTTTTACTTCTATATGCTTTATAACACGACCTATGCTATTTTATTTGTTCTAATGGAATCACTTTCGTTGACTCAAATTCATTATAAAGGCGGCGATAAACAATACCCTATCTGACATCTATTGCGTCTAAAAGAGTAGTCTTCCCTTTTTCTGTTGCATTTGACAAATTGTCATAAGTAGATATTTGGCAAATAACGCATAATTCCCAATTACTCTTAAGCCTACTCCTTTTTGGAACTGAGTGAGCAAACTTAACAGGACTCGTGTCCATTATTTTCCGGGTTATTTCGGGGGTGTACCAATGTGGTTTAAAATTAGTTTCTTCAACAAAATCAACAAAAAATAACAGCTAAAAAACACTAACACATAAAATCTGTATACTCAGTCAAAAACTAGACATTGACACTGATATTAATATGTCTTACTATAGATGAAATTAAAGAAAATACACAGTTTTATTTTTCTGAGGAAAAACAGCAAATCCTAAGTCAGGGGAAAATAGAAAAAGGGAAAGCAACAAGACTTAATGAGGTGAAAATCAAATAGTAAAACTGCGAAATGATAAGTATTATAAAACGGCCCGAAAAACTTAATTTGCATGCTTTTTCGAAATTGTATGCATAAGAACTTCTTACATATTGATTATTATATTGTTTGTTGTCAAAATGTACCACTGATGATATATATTAGAAATGATATATTCTTTGTCAGACGGTAACATTGAAAAAAAATGACATAAACATTTGAAAATTGTCCAATTCACTTAATTTATTTGTTCATATGATAAGAAAGTTTGATATCTAATTAAAGCTGATACATTACTCTTCATCTGATAACAACTTTTGTGATGATATCTTCATTCAGGAATTAGTTATCAACGTTCCCGTTTTAGAAAATGAAAAAGAAAAAAATCGGAAGGTCACACTTTATCGCAATACAAAATACAAAAAAATGCACCGCGGGAAAACTCTACGACAGGGCTAAAATGAAAGTATAATGTTAACTCTATCTTCATTTGCATTTTCAGCCGTGAGGTATTTCGGTGCATTAAACTCCTTAACTAAGCGACTTTTCCTGATTTGTCACTCCACTATAAAAGGACATCTTTGATATAAGTTTAAATGTTTCGTTTAAATACAGTACTTTCATGTCCCATAATCTTAGCAAGAAAAAAAAAATACATAATGGATTTGAAAAGTTAGAATGTGTATAAATGTAAAAACTATCTTTAAGGTTATTTCATAAAAAATGAAACCCACACAAACAAACAAAGAAAACTATTTCAATTAAACTAATAAATTGATAATATAACTGCAATTCAGTTTAACTTGGATTAATAGGAAAAAGAATTATAACATTCATTGTGCTTGTAGAAATATTACTTTTTGTTTTGTATCGTAACGCAGATATAAGTAAAAATACAATGCACTTTGTAATTTTAAACATTGAATCTAGCATAACGCACATTTTGCCTCGAAACTATTTATACATTAGACGCTTTTTTTATAATTTCATATTTCTCCATCTAAGGTGTATACATGATATTATATTCCTTTTTACCAACGAACCGAATATGACAAGTTAACAGTCAAGGCGTCTCTTTATCAGTATATTATATACTAAAGTCCATATCAAACAAATCTTGTATGACTGCAGAAACGTTCAATTTAAACCAATATCGAGGTTCATGAATAATTTATTGTAAAAAGTAAAACTTGCCAGTGTCATGGGTATCTAATCATTTGACGTTATATTGATTATTATGAACACTTTTATCAATTACATCTTGTTCGTAACAAGGCTATCTTTCCTCTCCTCTCCTCTTAAAGTAGGACGATAGACAATAATAGAACAGTCAAACTCATAGATCGAAAATTTCAAGTGTATGTACAGGTCTTTAAAGTAATGGTTTATATTTTTATTAAAACGTCAGTGTGCTTCTTTTGTGACCTATTATAAAGTTGGCCTCTGACTTCTTTTGAATTTGACGGTCTCTAATGAGTGTGACACGGGGACATGCCTGTAAAACAGTATAACTGGAATCATAACAAATTACACTTTTCACATTTCGTTGTAAAATGAAAATTAAAAAAAAAAGTTTTTTCCTAAATCCTTTTGTTTGTTAATTGAATGTAAAGCAATGAAATCCACCATTACTAATGTGGTTAATACACAAGTAATACTAGAAATGGGTCTAATATAAACAGAAGAAATGCCCATCTCCCCAGATGACTGTTACACTTATCACGCTCAGTCGTCAGCTTATGTTATTGGCAGTACTACTATCTCAAAAATCTGTAAAAGTAAATTCATATCATTGTAATCACTCTTTTATTGTAAGGACGTCGACATCTTTTGACATGTGGTAGTTTGTTATCATTTTTCAACGTATACAGTATTAAACTTTAGGTCCGTGTACTATTTACACATGCAATGTAGGTCTTGTTAGCACAACACTATGTCTAACTCCTTCGACATAGTTCTCCAATGTACGTATCTTATCTATGGTCGCAATTCTGACGTAGATGATATTATCTGTAATGATTCCATAGACAACTACATATAATCCACCTTGTTAGTGTTTATGCATAAAACTGTGCAAATATATCAACACAATAAATTAACCCTTGTTCATATTTCACAGCCGTTATTTCCCCTTGTTTAGGTATGCCTAATTTTGTGATTTTATTTAACGCACAATCTTTGTTGTCATACCGTTGTACGATTATCGACATTCATTTCTCAATCTTCTGTTGTCACCATTACACTATTAATATTCTGGGTTTTAAATTGATGTACATAATGACATATTGACATGTAAATTATTTAAGGAATAACATTATTTAAAACAACATTATTAATTTAACATTATAACATTGAAATATTTTCATTTATTTTTTAGAGAGCAAGAGAAGTAAGTATATATATAATTATCTGATATGTTTACGGTTATGGATTATGAATCTGTAACTCAAATTAATGTAATGGAGACGCGTTAAAAAAATGCATATTTATAAGTTAAACAAGAAATGTGCTCGCACATTACGATTCATTAACCAAATTTTTAATGGTTATACTGGAATATGTCATTATTGGTATCTTAATAACATTTATTCTTAGCAGATATTATATATGTTCTAAACCTATAATTTTTCATACTAATAATTGTTGAAACACTTCAAGTTTCCTGGTAAAATTAATACATATATTTTTTCCGATATGGCTTATCTTTTTGATTTCTTTGATTTGTATGTAAAGCAATAAAACAACCGTTTTCTACGAAAATAATACGCACGTTATATTATAGTTATGGGTCTAAAAAAACAGAAATACCCTTCTCCCCCGTTGTATGAAACCCTTAACACGTTGAGTCATTACATCATGTTATTGGCTGTATTATACTCTCCCGAATCTGTATATACAAATTCATATCACTGTATGTAACTCTCCTATTGTAAAGACATCGACATCTCCTGACACTCGGACGTGTATTTATCATGTGTCAAACTTAAACAGTATTACAGCAATGATTATAGTTTAGATCCGTGCTCTGTTGGGAAGAACAAGAAAGGTCAAATGAAAACAACACTATATCTTAACATAGTTCTACTATAAATTTCACAATTCAAACAAAATCTAAACATGCTAAACCACGTAATTGTTTCTGACATACTAGTAGATGAAATATTCTATAATGAATACACAAACCATTGTTCCTTCTGGTAAAGTTAATATACAAAACTGTGCAAATTTTTCCTTACAGAAAACAATGTAGCCTCGTCATAATTCGCAGCTTGTATTACCCTTGATTGAAGTATGCCTAATTGTGTGATCATATGTACGGCAAAATCTTATACGTAGTACGATTATCTTGATTCATCTATTTTTGTTTTGTCGTCTCCATTTATTCTTTAACGTTCAGGTGGGTAAACTGATGTGCGTTTTCGTATGTTGACATGTACTTTATTTAACGAATAACATAATTTAAAGTACATAAGTAATTGAATACATTTGATTTATTTTTTTAGGAGGTTGCAAAAGTAAGTATATATATTAAATATATAACTCGTCTAAACATCAATTAAATATATATACATATTACCGATTAAACAAGAAATGTTCTCTCACATCACATTTCGTCAACTTAAGTTGCAAGCAAATATTATACGGGTTGCAGCAAATGTTATACGGGATTATATCGTTATTGGTGTATTAATAACGTTTATTTCTGACAACAATTATATATGTTGTCAACTATAATTTATCATACTAATAATGATTCAATCACGTTAAGTTTCCTGGCTTATCTTTTTAATTTCTTTGTATTTAAAGCAATTAAAACAAACTTTTTCTACGAAGATAATACACAATTTATATAACACCGATGGGTCTAATAAAAAACAGAAATACCCATCACCCCAATTGTGTGACACTCTTAACACATTGAGTCATCACATCATGTTATTGGTTGTACTTTACTCTACCGAATCTGCAAAAACAAATTCAAATTACTGTATGTAACTCTCCTTTTGTAAAGACATCGACATCTCCTGACACTCGGTTGTTGTACTCATTATGTGTCAAACTTAAAATTGAAGCAATGGTAATATGTTAGGTCCGTGCACTGTTTGGGAGAGCAAAAAAGGTACAATTAGCACAACAATATATCTTAACATAGTTCTCCTGTTAATTGCACATTTCATACTATTTCGTATGCTCGCATCTGAACATGCTAAACCACGTTCTCTTTTCTGACATACTAGTAGATGAAATATTATATAAAGATTACACACACCATTGTTCTTTCTGGTAATTGTTTATGTTCAAAACTGTGCAAATTTTCATCAAAGAAGAAAATGCAGCCTCGTTATAATTGGCAGGCTGTATTACCCTTAATTAAAGTATGTCTAATTGTGTGATCATATTTACGGCAAAATCTTAGACGTCATACCTTAGTACAATTATCTTGATTGATTTATCTTGGTTTTGACGCCTCCATTTAATCTTTAACGTTCAGGGAAGTAAACTGATGTGCATAACTATATGTTGACATATGAATTATTTAATGATATTAATGTAATGACATGAGAAATTAAATAATTTCGATTTATTATTTTAGGTTGATGCAAGAGTAAGTATATTCTTATGACATTTGGTAGTTTGTTACCATTTGTCAACGTTTACAGTATTAAGGTCATTTTTATAATTGCGGTTTTAGAACTGTTTGCATAAGCAATATATGTCTTGTAAGCACAACAATATTACCTACTTCCTTAACAGAGCTCTCATGTAAAATTTGCAACCTATACTTTCTCCAATGCTCGTATCTCAACTATGTCCTTACTTCTGACGAAAATGATATTTGCTGTATCAATTCCATACACCTTTACATGTGTTCCACCTTTTTTATGTTGATAAATAAAACTGTGCAAATATCTCAACACAATAAATTACCGCCTCATCATATTTCACAGCCGTTATTTCCCCTTGTTTAAGTATGCCTAATTTTGTTATTATATTTATCGCAAATCTTACCGTAGTACTATTATCTTGATTCATTTATCTTTCTTTTGTCGTCTTCATTTCTTTTTTTTAACGTTCAGGGAATTAAAGTGATGTAGATAATGATTAATGACATGTCAATTATTTAATGAATAACATTTATTAAAATAACATTATTCATTGAAATATAAAATTTCATTTATCATTTTAGGATTAATGTCAAGTAAGTATATATATAATTATTCGATATATTTACTGTTTTTGATTACGAATCTGTAACTCAATTTAATGTAGAAGAGACGCGTTAAAAAAATGCATATTTATAAGTAAAACAAGAAATGTGCTCGCACATTACGATTCATCAACCTAAGTTTGAATGGTTAAACTGGAATATGTCATTATTGGTATCTTAATAAAGTTTATTCTTAGCAGATATTATATATATTGTAAACTACAATTTGTCATACTAATAATTATTCAAACACTTCAAGTTTCCTGGTAAAATTAATACATGTATTTTTCCGATATGGCTTCTCTTTTTAGTTAGTAGTTAAAGCATTAAAACAGCAGTTTTCTACGAAAATAATACACAAGTTATATTATAGTTATGTGTCTAATAAAAACAGAAATACCCATCACCCCCGTTGTATGAAACCCTTAACATATTGAGTCATCACATCATGTTGTCGGCTGTAATATACTCTTCCGAATCTGCAAATACAAATTCAAATCACTGTATGTAACTCTCCTGTTGTAAAGACATCTTAATCTCCTGACATTCGGTTGTTGTACTCATCATGTGTCAAACCTAAACAGTATTAAAGCAATGGTAATATGTTAGGTCCGTGCACTGTTTGGACGATCAAAATAGGTTTAATTCGCACTACAATATATCTTAACATAGTTCTCCTGTACATTTCAGAATTCAAACATTCTCGTATGCTCGTATCTGAACATGTCAAACCACGTGCTCTTTTCTGACATACTAGTAGATGGAATATTATAGAATGAATACATACACAATTGTTTTTGCTGGAAAATGTTTATGTACAAAACTGTGCAAATTCTTCAATAAATGCAGCCTCGTTATACATGTTTGTCATAATTTGCAGGTTGTATTACCCTTGATTAAAGTATGCCTAATTGTGTGATCATATTTACCGCAAAATCTTAGTCGTCATACCGTAGTACGATTATATTGATTGGATTATCTTTGTTTTGTCGTCATAAATTCAGTATCAACTTTCAGGGAATTCAACCGATGTCGTAACTATATTCTGAATTATTTAATGAATCACATTAATTAAATTACATAAGTATTTGAATAATTTCGATTTATTATTTTAAGTTGTTTCAAGAGTAAGTATATTCTTCTGACATTTGGTAGTTTGTTATAATTTGTCAATGTTTACAGTAATAAGGTAATTTTTATAATTTAGGTTTGTGAACTGTTTGCATAAGTAATATATGTCTTATAAGCACAACAATATTGCCTACTTCCTTAACAGAGTTCTCATGTAAAATTTGCAACCTATCTTTCTCCATTGCTCGTGATTCAACTATGTCTACAATTCTGACAAAGATAATATGTGCTGTATGAACCGATACATCTTTAAATATGTTCCACTTTGTAAGTGGTAACGACTAAAACTGTGCAAATATCTCAACAAAATACATTACCGCTTCATCATATTTCACAGCCGTTATTTCCCCTTGTTTAAGTATGCTTAATCTTGTATTTATATTTAACGCAAAATCTTAGGTGTTCATACCGTTGTACGATTATCGACATTCATGTCTCCATCTTCTGTTGTCACCATTACAGTATTAAGATTTAAGGTTCAAATTGATGTACATAATGACATGTTGACATGTAATTTATTTAACGAATAACATTAACTAAATAAACATTATTCATTGTCATATTTTCATTTATTTTTTTCAGAGAGCTTGACAAGTAAGTATATGAATAATTATCCGATATGTTTACGGTTATGGATTATGAATCTGTAACTCAAATTTATGCAGAAGAACTGCTGAAATAAATGCATTTTTATTTGTAAAACTGATATGTGCTCGCACATTACCTTTCGTCAACCTAAGTTTGAATGGCTTACCTGGAATATGTCATTATTGAAATCTTAATAACGTTTATTCTTTGCAGATATTATATATGTTGTAAACTATTATTTGTTATACTAATAATTATTCAAATACTTCAAGTTTCCTGGTAAAATTAATACAAGTATTTTTTTACGATATGGCTTATCATTTTAATTTCTTTGATTTGTATTAAAAGCAATTAAATCAACCGTTATTTATGTAGATAATACACAAGTAATATTATAGACATGGGTCTAATAAAAAAACATAAATACCCATATCCCCCGTTGTATGAAACCCTTATCACGGTGAGTCATCACATCATGTTATTGGCTGTACTATACTCTCTCGAATCTGCAAATACAAATTCATATCATTGTATGTAACTCTCTCTGTTGTAAAGACATCTAAATCTCATGACACTCGGTTGTTGTACTCATCATGTGTCAAACCTTAAACAGTATAAAAAGCAATGGTAATATGTTAGGTCCATGCACTGTTGGGACGATCAAAGTAGGTTTAATTCGCACTACAATATATCTTAAAATAGTTCTCCTGTACATTTCAGAATTCAAACGTTCTCCTATGCTCGTTTCTGAACATGTTAAACCACATCCTCATTTCTGACATACTAGTAGATGAAATATTCTATAATGAATACACACGACATTGTTCTCACTAATAAAATAACAAAACTGTGCAAATTTTGCAACAAACGAACAAATGCAGCCTGGTCATAATTCAAAGCTTGTGTTACCCTTGATTTAGGTATGCCTAATTTTGTTATCATATTTACGGCAAAATCTTAGTCGTCATACCGTAGTACGGTTATCTTGATTCATCTATATTTGTTTTGTCGTTATCATTTCAGTATCAACGTTCAGGCAATTCAGCTGATGTGCATAATTATATGTTGACATGTAAATTATTTAATGAATAACATTAATCAAATTACATAAGTAATTGAATAATTCGATTTATTATTTTGGGAGGTTGCAAGTGTAAATATATATATATATATATATATATAATCATGTACATTACCGATGAAACAAGAAATTTTCTCGCACATCACGTTCCGTCAACTTAAGTTTTAATGGTTTGACTAAATTAAATTATTATTGGTGTATTAATAAAGTTTAATTCTAGCAGATGTTGTACATGTTGTAGACTTTTTTTCCACATTATTGATTATTCAAACACTTCACGTTTCGGGGTTTACTTAATTGATTTCTATAGAAAATTTTGTAATCTTGAGGTTACATGGTGCCTAAACCTTGTACACAGATAGAATAAGGGTAGACATTTGATTGGTTAACTTCCAATGATGGTTATTTTCTTATATGCAATGAAATGTTATGTGAAACTTTTTCTATAGAACTGGACATGATAAAACTTTACTCATGCCAAGTTATTCTTTATTTGAAACAAAGATAAATTCTGCACAATTTTTTGAAAAGTGCAAATTTTAAAAAGACTAATAGGGGAAAATCAATGGTGGTATGACACCCAATTAAGGATGACCGTCAATTGAAAGAAATATCCATATTTGTATGCATTATTTTTTGTTGAGTTTGTCGCAATAAGGGCTCGGTTAGTTCTTTTTAACCATGTATTTGAAGCACGTTTTATTTTTGTCTACCTTTAGGATAATGTTGTCTTCAAAATTACACCTTTGTTAAGCCAAATTAGTCTTACTCAAATGATAGATGAACCTACTCATTTTACTAAATCGTCGTCATCATTGTTAGACCTTTTTATAACAAACGATGCTCACATAATAAATTACTGTGGAGTCGGGCCACCTGTATTAGACCAAATACGTTTTCACTGTCCTATAATCATGATAATTAGTCTTTTGAACTTTCCAAAATGTCGTCAAAAAACTTTTAAGCGGAAAATTTGGCTATACGATCGAGGAGACTATGACAGATATCGTAACATTTTATCTGAAAAAAATTGGGATTCCGTAATTAAATTAAATAACGTTGAACAATCTACAACCGAAATAACAAAAACTATCATAGAAGCTGCTGAACAATGTATAATAATTAAAATAACAACTGTTCGCTAAAATGAACCTCCATGGCTAACAAATGATGTTAAAAAAAAAAGATAAGGAAAAAAAAAATAGAATCCACAGAAAGGCTGAAAAATATAATTACCCATCAGAGTGGTCAAAATTTAAAATAATACGAAATGAAGTTACAAGTTTAATAAGAAAATCGAAAGATGATTATAACAACAATTTAATTTAAAAAAATCATGAACAGCAACCCGTCCACTACTAACTGGTGGAAAACGGTTAAACAAATATTCGGATTAAAAACAAACGACGCAAGTGTACCCCCATTAATGGTTAATAACAACTTAATATTTGATGAAATCGAAAAGGCAAATGCATTTAATCGATTTGTTTCTTCCCAGTCAAATATTGATGATCCAAGTGCTGTGTTACCTGAAGAACTTCATAATATTAGTGATGCCATTAGTTATATAGAACTTACTGTTACTGAAGTTGAAGATATATTGAAAATTGTTAATCCCACAAAAGCTTCTGACCCAGCCCTCATCAGTCCCAAATTGTTAAAAGAAGCATCTTCTGTTTTAAAGTATCCACTATGTAAACTAAGTACGTCTACTTTTCCAGATCAATGGAAAAGAGCAAGTGTTATTCCAGTTTATAAAAATAGTAAACCGAATGACGTTAAAAATTATAGACCTATTTCCTTGTTGAGTGTTATATCAATGTGTATGGAACGATGTGTATTTAAACATGTTTACAATACTTTATGCGCAATAATATTTTAACGAAAAATCAATCGGGCTTTACACGGGTGGGGGGGGGGGGATTCAGCAGTGAATCAATTAATTAACATTTCGAATGATTTTGGGAAGGCTTTAGATAGCGGTAAAGAATTCAGGGTAGTAATCTGTGATATAAGTAAAGCGTTTCATCGAGTCTGGCATAAGGGTCAACAAGCGGGCATACCGGGTTCTTTACTAAGATTTTTTGAAAATTATCTTACAAATAGAGTCCAGCGGGTGGTTATTAACGTGTTCAAGTTCCGAATGGTTACTTGTAAATGCAGGCGTCCCACAAGGGTCTATTATAGGTCCTCTCCATTTTTTGATACATTGTATTTATAAACGATATTGTAGAAGACATTCGAGCTCAAATGAAGCTATTCGCAGATGACACTTTAGTATATATTATGGTTGACAATCCAACAGAAACAGCTAAAATTTTAAATGACGATCTAGATAAGATGTATAATTGGTAAAAAAAATGGCTTCTTAATTTTAATGCCCAAAAAACTGAAATTATGATAATATCAAAATAAATAAATAGACCCTTTCATCCTCCATTAAATATGAACACCCAAGAGCTACAAACATTATTTAAAAACAAACGTCTAGGTGTCTTTTTTTCTAACTACGGATCCTGGAACGACCATATTGAATATATAGTTTCTAAATCTTACAAAAGAATGAATATCATGAGAAAAATGAAAAATGTTGTTGAGAGATTTTGACTTGAAAAAAATTACATATCGTTTGTTCGCCCAATTCTTGAATATGCCGATGTCGTTTGGGACTCTCAAAATCAGAATTTGATTGCTAAACTTGAAATTATTCCGCTTGACGCAGCGCGTATCGTCACGGGGGGGGGGGGGGGGGGGGGGGGGGGTTTGGGAGGGTACTTAACTTACCAGTATAAACAATTTATATGTTGAAATTCGATGGGAAAAATTATCTGAAAGACAACGCAATCACAGAATAACTCATTATCACAAAAGTTTGAATAATTAAACTCCAGGGTATTTAAGAGACTTATTGCCTGATTCAGTAGGCAGTAGGCATGATCATAAAACAAGACAGAGAAATAATATTACACAAGTCAACACACGGACCCGTTTATATTCTGAATATTTCATCCCTGCAACAACAAAACTAAAACATAAGAAAATGTGAATCTTTATCATTTTTCATCATTATCATTATTTATTATTCAAAAAACAGATAGGGTCACTGTACGTTTTTTCCGACTAAAATACAAAATAGGAAAATTCCATGTAGAATCCTTCAGAAAATGAACTGCTTTAGAATTACCTCCCCTTAAAATGCCAATTTAAAAAAAAAAATTTTGAACATTTGCATTTATATTTCAAAATTTGACGTATTATTGATAATGATGGACACGTCTATTATTTACATCATGTTCGAAACAAGCCTCTTCCTTCTCCCTCCCCTTTTCAAGTGTATGTACTGGTCTTTACAGTAATGGTTTCTAATTTTAATAAAATGTCATTGTGCTTTTTTCTGTTCTTATTTCAACTCTAACATCTTTTGAATTAGACTGTCTCTAATGAGAGTGACATTGGGCTTTCCTGTAAAACAAGTACACATGGAGACATACCATAAATAACTTTTTACGTTTCGTTGTAAAATGAAAAAAATATCCTAAATTACCTATCTTCTTGATTTCGTTGTAAAATGAAAAAAAATATATCCTAAATTACCTATCTTCATTATGCATATAATTTATATGCAAAGCAATAAACCAAGTCTTACGAGGTTAATACAAAGTAATAAAACATGGGTCTGTTAGAAATTACCATCTGCCCTTGTGGATAATACCCTAATCATGTTGATTGATCAGATTATGTTATTGACTGTACTATACTCTCCGAAATCTGCAGATATAAATTAATATCACTGTAATCACCCTATATTTTATGGACGTCATATCTTTTGCCATTTGATAGTGTTTTCAGCATGTGTCAACGTATACAGTAGTAAGGCAATGATTATATTTTAGGTCTGAGCACTGTTAGGAAAAGCAAGATACATCTCATTAGCAAAACAATAAGTCTTTATCCCTAACCATAGTTCTGTTGGTAATGTGTCCATTCATACTATGTCTAATGATTGCCCCTGAACACTGTTCCCTTTTCTGACATAAATGATATGCTCTGGAATGATTACACAAACTGTAACATATTCCCATGGTTAGAGTTGATGTACATAACTTTGCATATGTCTTAACAAAATGAATAACAGCCTCGTCATAATTCACAGCTCTTGTTATCTCGGATTATGCAATGCCTAATTCTGTGATTAGATTTAGCTCGAAACTTAGGTGGTCAGATAACATTACAATTAACTTTTTATACAACTAGGTCGATGAAATTGCTGGTGGACGTTCCGCACCAGAGAGTTTCACTAGCCTAGTAATAAACACTTCAATGTTGACATGAATATCAATAATGTAGTAACTTTTATTAATGTCCTGTTTACAAAACTTTGAATTTTTCGAAAACTAAGGATTTTCTTATCAGAGGCAAAGATAACCTTAGCCGTATTTGCACAACTTTTTGGAATTTTGGATTCGCAATGCTCTTAAACTTCTACTTGCTTTACTTTTAAACATATTTTGATATGAGCGTCACTGATGAGTCTTATGTAGACGACACGCGCGTCTAGAGTACTCAATTACAGTCCTGGTACCTTTGATTACTTTCGATACTCATGACTATTTTACTTAAATAAATTTAATTCACAGTGGGATTTGTATTGAAATATTTGAAAAAAATATTCGAAACTTTTGGCATTGATTTTATTTCAATTGTTGTTCCTAGCAAGGCTGTAACCGTCCCTGTCTTTTTAAATGTGCATACTACTCTTAAACGTAAAGGTTTCGCATGCAGGTAAGTGTGCAATACATCTAATTGTCCTCAATCATCTATTACAACTTTAGACTTGACGTCTTCCAAACTAGACAGTCATTAATGAGAGTGAAGTGATTCCTACTTGCAAATACAGTTTACCAAGAGACATACATTCCCCTGGTTGGTGTTGATGAACACAATTTTGCAAATGTCTTAACAGAATGTATAACAGCCTCGTCATAATTCACAGCTCTTGTTATCTCGGATTATACAATGCCTAATTCTGTGATAAGGTTTAACGCGAAACGTAGGTGGTCAGATAACATAACAATTATCGAGATGCATCTATCTATCTTTTGTTTGGATGTCATCATTTTAGTATTACCTTTCAGTGAATCATACTATGGTACATATTAATATGCTAGCTTGTGATTCATTTAACGATAAAAAATTCATATATCAAATAACAAAAATAATAGAGTAATATTTGTTTTATAGTTCCAAGTATGAAGAACGGTAAGTAGTTGTGAACAGTAAATATACGATTCATTTGAGGTCATTGATATTGGATCTTTTACTCAATTTAATACTAGAAAAAGGTGTCTAAATGTGGGCATTCGTTTAACAAAGCATCAGTGAATGAGACAAAATATGATAAACATTATAAATTTTCATATGGCTGGAAATGGTATAAATAATGATCTTCCATTTTGTATTTTTCAAAAATAATCGTGTCACGATATAAAACGGGCATTATCACTAATGCAATAAAATCAACTTAAGATACTTCCGTCATTATTATATTCTTTTAGTATAATATCAAGTAACTTCATCTCTCCCCAGTGATCAATATTACAAGATTTTTGTTATTGTATAAATATCAATGTCGATGCGGATGGTTATTTTGTTGAATGAAGTAAGATTCACATCGGGCATTATGAATGAAACATTTGACGAATTATCATAATTGATGCAATGCATTTTATTTCAATTGTTGTTCAAATATGTTACACATCAACAAACGAAAGTCACTGAATTACAGGCTCCTGAATTGGGACAGTTGTTTGCCAATTGTAGAATAAGTATTTCCACCAATTCTCGTAGATGACCTCAGGCCTACGTACTGACAAAGATGATATTTTTCTGTTTCGAAGATTTACAACACTGTGCAACTTTCTACACATAATTAAGTACAGTCTAATCATAATCCACAGCTCTAGTTTCCCCTGATTTAAGAGTGCCATTATCTGTGATCATATTGAACACAAAATATAATTGTCCATACTATATTACGAATATCTTATTTCAGTAATAATGGGCAGTAAATCATACTGCTATACATAATGTAATATAAACATGTCACATATTCAATGAATATGAAGGATTTATTAAATTAACAACACTAATAGAGTTATATTTGATTGATGATTTCAGGTGGCCCAAAAAACAAGAGTAAGTATTGGTATATGTATACGGTGTATTTGCTGTCATTGTTCTGTAACTGAAATGGTATAAATAATGATCTTCCATTTTGTATTTTTCAAAAATAATCGTGTCACGATATAAAACGGGCATTATCACTAATGCAATAAAATCAACTTAAGATACTTCCGTCATTATAATATTCTTTTAGTATAATATCAAGTAACTTCATCTCTCCCGAGAGATCAATATTACAATATTTTTGTTGTTGAATAAATATCAATGTCGATGCGGATGGTTATTTTGTTGAATGAAGTAAGATTCACATCGGGCATTATGAATGAAACATTTGACGAATTATCATAATTGATGCAATGCATATTATTTCAATTGTTGTTCAAATATGTTACACATCAACAAACGAAAGTCACTGAATTACAGGCTCCTGAATTGGGACAGTTGTTTGCCAATTGTAGAATAAGTATTTCCACCAATTCTCGTAGATGACCTCAGGCCTACGTACTGACAAAGATAATATTTTTCTGTTTCGAAGATTTACAACACTGTGCAACTTTCTACACATAATTAAGTACAGTCTAATCATAATCCACAGCTCTAGTTTCCCCTGATTTAAGAGAGCCATTATCTGTGATCATATTGAACACAAAATATAATTGTCCATACTATATTACGTATTTCAGTAATAATGGGCAGTAAATCATACTGCTATACATAATGTAATATAAACATGTCACATATTCAATGAATATGAAGGATTTATTAAATTAACAACACTAATAGAGTTATATTTGATTGATGATTTCAGGTGGCGCAAAGAACGAGAGTAAGTATTGGTATATGTATACGGTGTATTTGCTGTCATTGTTCTGTAACTCAATTTAATGAAGAAGGAAGTGTCTTTATACGTGTATTTTGATAAAATTAATGGGTTTTTTTCACATCACGTTCCTTCGTCTTAAACTTCGGAAAGTCTTTTTAACGTTTATTCTTCTGGAATATTGTTATCTTTGATCTTCTATAATAATGATTATTTTTAGGTAATAACGTATACTTTTGAAACTTTTTCTTTCTTTTTAATGCAAAACTATTGATATTACATCCACCAATACAATAGTTGTATGCATCATGATTCAAATTATAACTTTTGCTCTCGTTGTGTAATAACTACATAACCTTTTCATCATTTAAAAAGCAACTTTGATGTTTATAGTAATTCTATTGATAGAGGTCCGTGAAGAGTTTGAAATTTCAAGATTGGTGTTGTTTACAGCCTCAATATCAGGAATATGTCTTACTCTCATTTCAAAGTTTTATCGTAAATTTTAGATATCGTTCTTCCTCCCTCACTCGTCCTTGAATTATGTCCTCCTTTTGCTAAAGATGATATATTTTGCATTTTTTAGCAATGATTGCTCAAACCATATCACAATTGTGTTGATATACAAAACTGTTAAAAATTTTCAGGTATAACGATGCCACAATTCACAACTCTTGATACTCCTTATCTTAGTACGCCCAAATACGTGATTCTATTATTTAACATGAAATGTTAATGTCATACAATTTCTTGTTTTGCAAAATATAGTTTTTCTTATCCCACGCATAGATTACATTACCCGAATTTGACACAACTTTTTTGAATTTTTGATGCTCAATGCTCTTCAACTTGGCACTTGTTTAGCTTTAAACATATTATGATATTAGCGTCACTGAGTCTTTTGTAGACGAAACGCGCGTCTGGCGTACTAAATTATAATCCTGGTACCTCTGATAACTTTTTACACAACTAGGTCGATGAAGTTTCTGGTGGATGTTCCGTACCCGAGGGTTTCACCAGCCCAATAATCAACACTTCAATGTTGACATGAATGTCAATAATGTGGTACTTTTTATAAATTTCCTGTTAACAACTTTGAATTTTTCAACAACTAAGGATTTTTTTTATCAGAGGCAAAGATAACATTAGCCGTATTTGGCACACCTTTTTGAAGTTGTGGATTCTCATTGCTCTTCAACTTTGTACTTGTTTGGCTTTTAAACATATTTTTATATGAGCGTCAATTATGAGTCTTACGTAGACGAAACGCGCGTCTGGCGTACTCAATTATAATCCTTGTAACTTTGATAACTTTCGACACTCATGATTATTTTACTTAAATAAGTGATATTTACAGTGGAATTGTATTGAAATATTTGACGAAATATTCCAGACTTTGGAAACGGATGTTATTTCAATGGTTGTTCTAAGCAAGGCTGTAACCGCCCCTTTCGTTGTACTGCTGTGACGTCTGCTTTACTATGTTTACGTTTATTCGTCGCGTATATTGAACACTAGCATCTTCTATAGTAACGATTGTTTTAAATAATAACTTAAATGTTTAAAACTTATTCATGAGTTATGCATAACTATTGATACTTCTTCCGTCAATAAAACAGTTGTATTTATCAAGATTCAAGTTAAAACTATTGCTGTGTCGATTTATAAGAATTGCAGAACCTTTCAACCATTTAGAAATTTTTCTCGATGTTCATTGTAGTTTCAATTAAAGATTGACACTTGATGTTGGCATTGACGAATTATATTTAGTATTGTACATAATGATCACGCACATTAATTAGCATTTGTGTGTGTACCAGATATAGACGTTTTAACACATTCAAATGTATTTGTTGCTCTCTAAAGTAATGGTTTTACCATACCAAAGTTCACAACGAACACGTCCCGTTATAAAGCCCAATTAAAAACTGCCAGCAATTGTATAGTAAAAATCACCTTATACACCAATCATTAAATCAATCAGAACATTAGCTCAAAATAAAAATTCAAACCAGTTGAGTAAAACTTGTATAATATCAGTCACATCAAAACTTTCCTAAAAGACCGAACTTGAAAACATCAAACACTTCAATTTATTAACATATATCAAAGGTATGAACTACAGTCAAACTACTAGGTATTTGTTTACCTTTATTTATCTTTCTATTTTAGGGCAAGAAAAGCAGCTGAAGCAGCTGAAGAAGATTTATTTAAAGTGGTTTGAAAACAATGACGCATACTGTAACTGAAAGATTTATGAAAAAAAAATTAAATAAATAACGTCAGTAGTCGTATTGATTGCATTGATTTCAGTGATTGATTATCTGATGGCCAATACCTTTTAAAATGAATCTCTTTCAAATCCATGTACTGAATCGAATGATGAATGTGTACATCTGGATAGTAGATAAAAAAATATATTAAAATATAATTGTATACCTAATGGTTAAAAACACTCTTTATTATGAACTTCTTACGCTCGATTTACAAATATGACAGCTGATATCTAGGATAATAGACCTATTTTACAACCAATGATAAATACTAGAATTGTCAGTCGCAGCAATGTCGTTTATTCCTGATTGTTATGTTTTTTTCAAGATTGAATTTGCTTTCCGAAAAGTTCTTTCAAAGTAGCCGACGCTGAACCTGTCTACCACATTTCAGTAATCATGCGATTCTCAACGTTTTTGGAAGGGAGCGTTGGTAATATTGCACTGTTTCATAGCTGTGATATTGGTTACGAAAATGAAGCAATCTGGTCCAAGTTAGCAGGAACATAAATAGTAATTTCGAACTATATACACTCAAGCAAATTAAAAAGGAAAAGAAATCCATATTGCATTTGCTGTGGATTCATTTGTGCGATTTTTAATGTCGTGGTGTTTGAAAAACTGCATAATTGTATCCTTTTCTTAAATGTGTAATTCCTTGAGCATTTGCATTCATGGTTATCTTGTTCCCACATGGTTGATAAAACCAGATATGGCTCATCATGTTTTTTAAAAGGCGCACCACGGAAAGTGTTTTATGTTAAACAAACATTGCTGAACAGTCTGGAGCAGATCTGCTGTTGTTTTTTTCCCCTATTTATTAGGTCTTTCCACCTTTCCGTGGAAAGACCTATTGTATTTGTTCTGATTATTATTAGGTCTTTCCACCTTTCCGTGGAAAGACCTATTGAATTTGTTCTGATTATTATTAGGTCTTTCCACCTTTCCGTGGAAAGACCTATTGTATTTGTTCTGATTATTATTATTATTATTATTATTATTTTTTTTTTTTTTTTTCTTCCGCCTAAATTTTATTCTTGCGTAGTATTGTCGTTTCAAAAGATGTCGCTTAGATATTTGGAATATGATGTCGTATAGTTTATACGCTTTAAAAATTTACAACTGCGTCACAAAATACTTTACGTTGTAAGAGTTATCTTCCCAAACACTGTTTTTCTTGTGGCCACTACTCCTTCGCAACCGTAAAAGATTAAGACAAATTTATTTTACCTAATTGCTCGTTACTACTTCAGGATTAGGATATTCATTTGGACCGAAGTTATCCGGAGACTCCATATGAGAGTTATTTCCCCTTATGCATTTGATATAAGTGATATGAGTTTCTAATTGGTAAACCATCAGTGATATAGGCCTAGGGTCTTTGGATTAAAGTTCCTTGTTTCAAAAAAATGAAAATAAGGTCAAGGTCAAAGGTCAAGGTCATATTCTAAATTTTGATTTTGGCTTATTTTCTCTATTTTCAACAACCGTGAAAGATATTGACAAATTATTTTAACTAAATTGTGAGTTGCGACATGTTGTAACTTATAAATTTTGGTTGGAAGGGTGAGTAAACAATAAATGAGAGTTTTCGCCCATCTTATATTTAAAATCATGCCTAAAGTGATATAACTCATAAACCATACATATTACAGACCTAGGATCTTTTTATTTGAGGTCCTTGGTTGGTGACCTTGAAATTGAGGTCAAGGTCAAAGGTTAATAGGACGTTCTAGATTTTGACCTTTGCTTTAAATTCATATTTATACATTATAAAGTCATAGGAACTGACATTTTAGATTGATTTTTAATATTTTGAAAAAAAAATAGATCTTGACTTGTGGAAAGACCTTCAATTGTTCTCTGAACAATTGGTTTTTAATTATTATTATTTTTTTTTTTTTTTTCTTCCGCCCAATTTTTTTTCTTGCGTAGTATTGTTGTTTCATAAGATGTTGCTTAGATATTTGGAATATGATATCATGTAGTTTATACGCTTTAAAAAATGACAACGGTGTAACAAAATACTTTACGTTGTAAGAGTTATCTCCCCAAACACTGTTTTTCTTGTGGCCACTACTCCTTCACAACCGTAAAAGATTACGACAAATTTATTATACCAAATTGCTCGTTACATCTTAAAGATAAGGATATTCATTAGGACCGAAGCTTTATGAAGACTCCATATGAGAGTTATTTCCCCTTTTTCATTTGATTCAAGTAACATGCATTTCTAACTAGTAAACCATAAGTGATAGAGACCTAGGGTCTTTAGATTTGAGGTGCTTGGTCCAAAAAAATGAAAATGAGGTCAAGGTCAAAGGTCAAGGTCATATTCTAAATTTTGATTTTGGCTTATTTTCACTAATTTTCAAATACCGTATGACATATCGACAAATGATTTTTCATAAATTGTTAGTTGCGACATGTCCTTTCTTGTATATTTTTGTTAAAAGGGTGCGCAGACAATAAATGGGAGATTTTCCCCATCTTACATTTAGAATTACGCCTAAAGTTATATAACTAATTAACCAAACTTATTAAAGACATAGGATCTTTTGATTTAAGGTCCTTGGTTTGTGACCTTGAAATTGAGGTCAAGGTCATAAGTTAATAGGTCGTTCTAGATTTTGACCTTTGCTTTAAATTCATATAAATACATCATAAAGCCATAGGAACTAGCATTTTAAACTGATTTTTCATATTTCAATATCAAAATAGATCTTTACTAGTGACTCTTCTCTGAACAATTGGTTTTTAATTATTATTATTATTTTTTTTTTTTTTCTTCCGCATAATTTTTTTTCTTGCGTATTATTGATGTTTCAAAAGATGTCGCTTAGATATTTGGAATATGGTATCGTATAGTTTATACCCTTTAAAAATTTACAACTGCGTAACAAAATACTTTACGTTGTAAGAGTTATCTCCCCAAACACTGTTTTACTTGTGGCCACTACTCCTTCGCACCCATTAAAGATTACGTCAAATTTATTTAACCAAATTGCTCGTTACATCTTCAGGATAAGGATATTCATTTGGACCGAAGCTTTACGGAGACTCCATATGAGAGTTATTCCCCCTTTTCCATTTAATTAAGTGATATGCATTTCTAAATGGTAAACGATAAGTGATAAAGACATAGGGTCTTTTGATTCGAGGTCCTTGGTCCAAAAAAATAAAAATGAGGTCAAGGTCAAAGGTCAAGGTCATATTCTAAATTTTGATTTTGGCTTATTTTCATTATTTTCAAATACCTTTTGACATATCAACAAATAATTTTTAATAAATTGTTAGTTGCGACATGTCCTTACTTGTATATTTTGGTTGAAAGGGTGCGCAGACAATAAATGGGAGTTTTTGCCCATCTTACATTTAGAATTACTCGTAAAGTGATATTACTAATAAACCAAACATATTAAAGACCTAGGGTCTTTTGATTTAAGGTCCTTGGTTTGTGAACTTGACATTGAGGTCAAGGTCATAGGTTAAGATGAGGTTCTAGATTTTGACCTTTGCTTTAAATTCATATAAATACATCATAAAGCCATAGGAACTAACATTTTAAACTGATTTTTCATATTTCAATATCAAAATAGATCTTTACTAGTGGAAAGACCTACAATTGTTCTCTGAACAATTGGTTTTTAATTATTATTATTATTATTATTTTTTTTTTTTTTTTTTTCTTCCGCCTAAATTTTTTTCTTGCGTAGTATTGATATTTCAAAAGATGTCGCTTAGATATTTGGAATATGATGGCGTATAGTTTATACGCTTTAAAAATTTACAACTGCGTAACAAAATACTTAAGGTTGTAAGAGTTATCTCCCCAAACACTGTTATTCTTGTGGCCACTACTCCATCGCAACCGTAAAAGATTACAACAAATTTATTTTACCAAATTGCTCGTTACGTCTTTAGGATTAGAATATTCATTTGGACCGAAGCTATCCGGAGACTCCATATGAGAGTTATTTCCCCTTATGCATTTGATATACGTGATATGTGTTTCTTACTGGTAAACCATCAGTGATATAGGCCTAGGGTCTTTAGATTTGAGGTCCTTGGTCCAAAAAAATGAAAATAAGGTCAAGGTCAAAGGTCAAGGTCATATTCTAAATTTTGATTTTGGCTTATTTTCTCTTATTTTCAACAACCGTGAAAGATATCGACAAATTCTTTTTACTAAATTGTGAGTTGCGACATGTTGTAACTTATAAATTTTGGTTGGAAGGGTGCGTAAACAATAAATGAGAGTTTTCGCCCATCTTATATTTAAAATCATGCCTATAGTGATATATCTCATTAACCATACATATTACAGACCTAGGGTCTTTTTGCTTGAGGTCCTTGGTTGGTGACCTTGAAATTGAGGTCAAGGTCAAAGGTTAATAGGACGTTCTAGATTTTGACCTTTGCTTTAAATTCATATTTATACATTATAAAGTTATAGGAACTGACATTTTAGATTGATTTTTAATATTTTGATAATAAAATTGATCTTTACTTGTGGAAAGACCTTCAATTGTTCTTTGAACAATTGGTTTTTAATTATAAGGTCTTTCCACCTTTCCGTGGAAAGACCTATTGTATTTGTTCTGATTATTATTATTAGGTCTTTCCACCTTTCCGTGGAAAGACCTATTGAATTTGTTCTGATTATTATTATTATTATTAGGTCTTTCCACCTTTCCGTGGAAAGACCTATTGAATTTGTTCTGATTATTATTATTAGGTCTTTCCACTTTTCCGTGGAAAGACCTATTGAATTTGTTCTGATTATTACTATTTTTTTTTTTTTTTTTCTTCCGCCTAAATTTTTTTCTTGCGTAGTATTGATGTTTCAAAAGATGTCGCTTAGATATTTGGAATATGATGTCGTATAGTTTATACGCTTTCAAAATTTACAACTGCGTCACAAAATACTTTACGTTGTAAGAGTTATCTCCCCAAACACTGTTATTCTTGTGGCCACTACTCCTTCGCAACCGTAAAAGATTACGACAAATTTATTTTACCAAATTGCTCGTTACGTCTTCAGGATTAGAATATTCATTTGGACCGAAGCTATGCGGAGACTCCATATGAGAGTTATTTCCCCTTATGCATTTGATATAAGTGATATGTGTTTCTTACTGGTAAACCATCAGTGATATAGGCCTAGGGTCTTTAGATTTGAGGTCCTTGGGCCAAAAAAATGAAAATAAGGTCAAGGTCAAAGGTCAAGGTCATATTCTAAATTTTGATTTTGGCTTATTTTCTCTTATTTTCATTAACTTTATTAGATTTCGACAATTTTTTTTACTAAATTGTTGGTTGCGACATTTTGTAACTTATGAATTTTGATTAGAAGGGTGCGTAGACAATAAATGGGAGTTTTTGCCTATTATATATTTAGAATTATGCGTTAAGTGATATTACTCATGAACCATACATAATACAGACCTAGGGTCTTTTGATTTGGGATCCTTGGTTTATGACCTTGAAATTGAGGTCAAGGTCATAGGTTAATTGGACGTTCTAGATGTTGACCTTTGCTCGAAATTCATATTTTTATATCATAAAGCCATAGCAACTGACATTTTCAACTGAATCTTAATATTTTCATATCAAAATAGATCCTTATTGGTTGAAAGACCTTCAATTGTTCTTTGAACAATTGGTTTTTAATTAGGTCTTTCCACCTTTCCGTGGAAAGACCTATTGAATTTGTTCTGATTATTATTATTATTATTTTTTTATTTTTTTTTCTTCCGCCTAATTTTTTTACTTGCGTATTATTGATGTTTCAAAAGATGTCGCTTAGATATTTGGAATATGGTATCGTATAGTTTATACGCTTTAAAAATTTACAACTGCGTAACAAAATACTTTATGTTATAAGAGTTATCTCCCCAAACACTGTTTTTCTTGTGGCCACTACTCTTTCGCAACCGTTAAAGATTACGACAAAATTATTTTACCAAATTGCTAGTTACATCTTCAGGATTAGGATATTCATTTGGACCGAAGCTTTATGGAGACTCCATATGAGAGTTATTCCCCCTTTTCCATTTAATTAAGTGATATGCATTTCTAAATGGTAAACCATAAGTGATAAAGACATAGGGTCTTTAGATTTGAGGTCCTTGGTCCAAAATAATAAAAATGAGGTCAAGGTCAAAGGTCAAGGTCAAATTCTAAATTTAGATTTTGGCTAATTTTCATTATTTTCAAATACCTTATGACATATCGACAAATAATTTTTCATAAATTGTTGGTTGCGACATGTCCTTGTATATTTTAGTTGAAAGGGTGCGCAGACAATAAATGGGAGTTTTTGCCAATCTTACATTTAGAATTACGTGTAAAGTGATATTACTAATAAACCAAACATATTAAAGACCTAGGGTCTTTTGATTTAAGTTCCTTGGTTTGTGAACTTGAAATTGAGGTCAAGGTCATAGGTTAATATGACGTTCTAGAATTTTGACCTTTGCTTTAAATTCATATAAATACATCATAAAGCCATAGGAACTAACATTTTAAACTGATTTTTCATATTTCAATATCAAAATAGATCTTTACTAGTGGAAAGACCTACAATTGTTCTCTGAACAATTGGTTTTTAATTATTATTTTTATTTTTTTTCTTCCGCCTAATTTTTTTTCTTGGGTAGTATTGATGTTTCAAAAGATGTCGCTTAGATATTTGGAATATGGTATCGTATAGTTTATACGCTTTAAAATTTACAACTGCGTAACAAAATCCTTAACATTGTAAGAGTTATCTCCCCAAACACTGTTTTTCTTGTGGCCACTACTCCTTCGCAACCGTCAAAGATTACGACAAATTTATTTTACCAAATTGCTCGTTATATCTTAAGGATTAGGATATTCATTTGGACCGAAGCTTTACGGAGACTCCATATGAGAGTTATTCCCCCTTTTTCATTTTATTAAGTGATATGCATTTCTAAATGGTAAACCAAAGGTGATAAAGACATAGGGTCTTTAGATTCGAGGTCCTTGGTCCAAAAAAATTAAAATGAGGTCAAGGTCAAAGGTCAAGGTCATATTCTAAATTTTTTTTTATTTTTATTTTTGCTTATTTTCATTTATTTTCAAATACCTAATGACATATCGACAAATAATTTTTCATAAATTGTTAGTTGCGACATGTCCTTACTTGTATATTTTGGTTGAAAGGGTGCGCATACAATAAATGGGAGTTTTTGCCAATCTGACATTTAGAATTACGCGTAAAGTGATATTACTAATAAACCAAACATATTAAAGACCTAGGGGCTTTTGATTTAAGGTCCTTGGTTTGTGAACTACTTGAAATTGAGGTCAAGGTCATACGTTAAGATGACGTTCTCGATTTTGACCTTTACTTTAAATTCATATAAATACATCATAAAGCCATTAGAACTAACATTTTAAACTGATTTTTCATATTTCAATATCAAAATAGATCTTTACTAGTGGAAAGACCTACAATTGTTCTCTGAACAATTGGTTTTTAATTATTATTATTATTATTAGGTCTTTCCACCTTTCCGTGGAAAGACCTATTGAATTTGTTCTGATTATTAGGTCTTTCCACCTTTCCGTGGAAAGACCTATTGAATTTGTTCTGATTATTAGGTCTTTCCACTTTTCCGTGGAAAGACCTATTGAATTTGTTCTGATTATTAGGTCTTTCCACCTTTCCGTGGAAAGACCTATTGTATTTGTTCTGATTATTATTAGGTCTTTCCACCTTTCCGTGGAAAGACCTATTGAATTTGTTCTGATTATTATTATTATTATTTTTTTTTTTTTTTTTCTTCCGCCTAATTTTTTTACTTGCGTATTATTGATGTTTCAAAAGATGTCGCTTAAATATTTGGAATATGGTATTGTATAGTTTATACGCTTAAAAAATTTACAACTTCGTAACAAAATACTTTACGTTATAAGAGTTATCTCCCCAAACACTGTTTTTCTTGTGGCCACTACTCCTTCGCAACCGTTTAATATTACGACAAATTTATTTTACCAAATTGCTAGTTACATCTTCAGGATTAGGATATTCATTTGGACCAAAGCTTTATGGAGACTCCATATGAGAGTTATCCCCCCTTTTCCATTTAATTAAGTGATATGCATTTCTAAATGGTAAACCATAAGTGATAAAGACATAGGGTCTTTAGATTTGAGGTCCTTGGTCCAAAATAATAAAAATGAGGTCAAGGTCAAAGGTCAAGGTCATATTCTAAATTTAGATTTTGGCTAATTTTCATTTATTTTCAAATACCTTATGACATATCGACAAATAATTTTTCATAAATTGTTAGTTGCGACATGTCCTTACTTGTATATTTTGGTTGAAAGGGTGCGCAGACAATAAATGGGAGTGTTTGCCAATCTTACATTTAGAATTACGCGTAAAGTGATATTACTAATAAACCAAACATATTAAAGACCTAGGGTCTTTTGATTTAAGGTCCTTGGTTTGTGAACTTGAAATTGAGGTCAAGATCATAGGTTAATATGACGTTCTAGATTTTGACCTTTGCTTTAAATTCATATAAATACATCATAAAGCCATAGGAACTAACATTTTAAACTGATTTTTCATATTTCAATATCAAAATAGATCTTTACTGGTGGAAAGACCTACAATTGTTCTCTGAACAATTGGTTTTTAATTTTTTTTTTTTTTTTTTTTCTTCCGCCTAAATTTTTTTCTTGCGTAGTATTGATGTTTCAAAAGATGTCGCTTAGATATTTGGAATATGATGTCGTATAGTTTATACGCTTTTAATATTTACAACTGCGTAACAAAATACTTTACGTTGTAAGAGTTATCTCCCCAAACACTGTTTTTCTTGTGGCCACTACTCCTTCGCAACCGTAAAAGATTACGACAAATTTATTTTACCAAATTGCTCGTTACTTCTTCAGGATTAGGCAATTCATTTGGACCGAAGCTATCTGGAGACTCCATATGAGAGTTATTTCCCCTTATGCATTTGATATCAGTGATATGCGTTTCTAACTGGTAAACCATAAGTGATAGAGACCTAGGGTCTCTTGATTTGAGATCCTTGGTCCAAAAAAATGAAAATAAGGTCAAGGTCAAAGGTTAAGGTCATATTCTAAAATTTGATTTTGGCTTATTTTCACTTATTTTCAAATACTGTATGACATATTGACAAATATTTCTTCCTAAATTGTTAGTTGCGACATGTCCTTACTTGTATATTTTGGTTGAAAGGGTGCGCATACAATAAATTGGAGTTTTTGTCCATCTTACATTTAGAATTACGCGTAAAGTGGTATTACTCATTAACCAAACATATAAAAGACCTAGGGTCTTATGATTTAAGGTCCTTGATTTGTGACCTTGAAATTTAGGTCAAGGTCATAGGTTAAAAGGACGTTCTAGATTGTGACCTTTGCTTTAAATTGATATTAATACATCATAAAGCCATAGGAACTAACATTTTAAACTGATTTTTCATATTTCCATATCAAAATAGATCTTTACTAGTGGAAAGACCTTCAATTGTTCTCTGAACAATTGGTTTTTAATTATTATTTTTTTTTTTTTTTCTTCCGCCTAAATTTTTTACTTGCGTAGTATTGATGTTTCAAAAGATGTCGCTTAGATATTTGGAATATGATGTCGTATAGTTTATACGCTTTAAAAATTTACAACTGCGTAACAAAATACTTTACGTTGTAAGAGTTATCTCCCCAGACACTGTTTTTCTTGTGGCCACTACTCCTTCGCAACCGTAAAAGATTACGACAAATTTATTTTACTTAATTGCTCGTTACTTCTTCAGGATTAGGATATTCATTTGGACCGAAGTTATCCGGAGACTCCATATGAGAGTTATTTCCCCTTATGCATTTGATATAAGTGATATGCCTTTCTAACTGGTAAACCATCAGTGATATAGGCCTAGGGTCTTTGGATTAAAGTTCCTTGGTTCAAAAAAATGAAAATGAGGTCAAGGTCAAAGGTCAAGGTCATATTCTAAATTTTGATTTTGGCATATTTTCTCTTATTTTCAACAACTGTGAAAGATATTGACAAATTATTTTTACTAAATTGTGAGTTGCGACATGTTGTAACTTATAAATTTGGGTTGGAAGGGTGCGTAAACAATAAATGAGAGTTTTCGCCCATCTTATATTTAAAATCATGCCTATAGTGATATAACTCATTTACCATACATATTTAAGACCTAGGGTCTTTTTGTTTGAGGTCCTTTGTTGGTGACCTTGAAATTGACGTCAAGGTCAAAGGTTAATAGGACGTTCTAGATTTTGACCTTTGCTATAAATTCATATTTATACATTATAGGGTCATAGGAACTGACATTTTAGATTGATTTTTAATATTTTGATAATAAAATAGATCTTTACTTGTGGAAAGACCTTAATTATTATTATTTTTTTATTTTTTTTTCTTCCGCCTAAATTTTTTTCTTGCGTAGTATTGATATTTCAAAAGATGTCGCTTAGATATTTAATATGATGTCGTATAGTTTATACGCTTTAAAAATTTACAACTGCGTAACAAAATACTTTACGTTGTAACAGTTATCTCCCCAAACACTGTTATTCTTGTGGCCACTACTCCTTCGCAACCGTAAAAGATTACGACAAATTTATTTTACCAAATTGCTCGTTACGTCTTCAGGATTAGAATATTCATTTGGATCGAAGCTATCCGGAGACTCCATATGAGAGTTATTTCCCCTTATGCATTTGATATAAGTGATATGTGTTTCTTACTGGTAAAGCATCAGTGATATAGGCCTAGGGTCTTTAGATTTGAGGTCCTTGGTCCAAAAAAATGAAAATAAGGTCAAGGTCAAAGGTCAAGGTCATATTCTAAATTTTTTTGGCTTATTTTCTCTTATTTTCAACAACCGTGAAAGATATCGACAAATTATTTTTACAAAATTGTGAGTTGCGACATGTTGTAACTTATAAATTTTGGTTGGAATGGTGCATAAACAATAAATGAGAGTTTTCGCCCATCCTATATTTAAAATCATGCCTAAAGTGATATAACTCATTAACCATACATATTACAGACCTAGGATCTTTTTATTTGAGGTCCTTGGTTGGTGACCTTGAAATTGAGGTCAAGGTCAAAGGTTAATAGGATGTTCTAGATTTTGACCTTTGCTTTAAATTCATATTTATACATTATAAAGTCATAGGAACTGACATTTTAGATTGATTTTTAATGTTTTGAAAAAAAAATAGATCTTGACTTGTGGAAAGACCTTCAATTGTTCTCTGAACAATTGGTTTTTAATTATTATTATTATTATTAGGTCTTTCCACTTTTCCTTGGAAAGACCTATTGAATTTGTTCTGATTATTATTTTTTTTTTTTTTCTTCCGCCTAAATTTTTTTCTTGCGTAGTATTGATATTTCAAAAGATGTCGCTCAGATATTTGGAATATGATGTGGTATAGTTTATACGCTTTAAAAATTTACAACTGCGTAACAAAATACTTTACATTGTAAGAGTTATCTCCCCAAACACTGTTTTTCTTGTGGCCACTTCTCCTTCGCAACCGTAAAAGATTACGACAAATTTATTTTACCAAATTGCTCGTTACATCTTTAGGATTAGGATATTACTTTGAACCGAAGCTATCCAGAGACTCCATATGAGAGTTATTTCCCCTTATGCATTTGATATAAGTGATATGCATTTCTAAATGGTGAACCATAAGTGATAGAGACCTAGAGTCTTCAGATTTGAGGTCCTTGGTCCAAACAAATGAAAATGAGGTCAAGGTCAAAGGTCAAGGTCATATTCTAAATTTTGATTTTGGCTTATTTTCACTTATTTCCAAAAACCGTATGACATATCGACAAATAATTTTTCATAAATTGTTAGTTGCGACATGTCCTTACTTGTATATTTTGGTTGAAAGGGTGCGCAGACAATAAATGGGAGTTTTTGCCCATCTTACATTTAGAATTATGCGTAAAGTGATATTACTCATTAACCAAACATATTAAAGACCTAGGGTCTTTTGATTTAAGGTCCTTGGTTTGTGACCTTGAAATTGAGGTCAAGGTCATAGGTTAACAGGACGTTCTAAATTTTCACCTTTGCTTTAAATTCACATTAATACATCATAAAGCCATAGGAATTAACATTTTAAACTGATTTTTCATATTTCAATATCAAAATAGATCTTTACTAGTGGAAAGACCTTCAATTGTTCTCTGAACAATTGGTTTTTAATTTTTTTTTTTTTTTTTTTCTTCCGCCTAAATTTTTTTCTTGTGTAGTATTGATATTTCAAAAGATGTCGCTTAGATATTTGGAATATGATGTCGTATAGTTTATACGCTTTAAAAATTTACAACTGCGTAACAAAATACTTTACGTTGTAAGAGTTATCTCCCCAAACACTGTTATTCTTGTGGTCACTACTCCTTCGCAACCGTAAAAGAATACGACAAATTTATTTTACCAAATTGCTCGTTACGTCTTCAGGATAAGAATATTTATTTGGACCGAAGCTATCCGGAGACTCCATATGAGAGTTATTTCCCCTTATGCATTTGATATAAGTGATATGTGTTTCTTACTGGTAAACCATCAGTGATATAGGCCTAGGGTCTTTAGATTTGAGGTCCTTGGTCGAAAAATATGAAAATAAGGTCAAGGTCAAAGGTCAAGGTCATATTCTAAATTTTGATTTTGGATTATTTTCTCTTATTTTCAACAACCGTGAAAGATATCGACAAATTCTTTTTACCAAATTGTGAGTTGCGACATTTTGTAACTTATAAATTTTGGTTGGAAGGGTGCGTAAACAATAAATGAGAGTTTTCGCCCATCTTATATTTAAAATCATGCCTATAGTGATATAACTCATTAACCATACATATAACAGACCTAGGGTCTTTTTGTTTGAGGTCCTTGGTTGGTGACCTTGAAATTGAGGTCAAGGTCAAAGGTTAATAGGACGATCTAGATTTTGACCTTTGCTTTAAATTCATATTTATACATTATAAAGTTATAGGAACTGACATTTTAGATTGATTTTTAATATTTTGATAATAAAATAGATCTTTACTTGTGGAAAGACCTTCAATTGTTCTTTGAACAATTGGTTTTTAATTATTAGGTCTTTCCACCTTTCCGTGGAAAGACCTATTGAATTTGTTCTGATTATTAATAGGTCTTTCCACTTTTCCGTGGAAAGACCTATTGAATTTGTTCTGATTATTATTATTTTTTTTTTTTTTTTTCTTCCGCCTAATTTTTTTTCTTGCGTAGTATTGATGTTTCAAAAGATGTCGCTTAGATATTTGGAATATGATATCGTATAGTTTATATGCTTTAAAAATTTACAACGACATAACAAAAAACTTTACGTTGTAAGAGTTATCTCCCCAAACACTGTTTTTCTTGTGGCCACTACTCCTTCGTAACCGTAAAGGATTACGACAAATTTATTTTACCAAATTGCTCGTTATGTCTTAAAGATTAGGGTATTCATTTGGACCGAAGCTTTACGGAGACTCCATATGAGAGTTATTCCCCCTTTTTCATTTGATTCAAGTGATATGCATTTCTAACTAGTAAACCATAAGTGATAGAGACCTAGGGTCCTCAGATTTGAGATCCTTGGTCCAAAAAAATAAAACTGAGGTCAAGGTCAAAGGTCAAGGTCATATTCTAAATTTTGATTTTGGCTTATTTTCATTTATTTTCAAATACCGTATGACATATCGACAAATAATTTTTCATAAATTGTTAGTTTCTACATGTCCTTACTTGTATATTTTGGTTGAAAGGGTGCGCAGACAATAAATGGGAGTTTTTGCCCATCATACATTTAGAATTACGAGTAAAGTGATATTGCTCATTAACCAAACATATTAAAGACCTAGGGTCTTTTGATCTAAGGTTCTTGGTTTGTGACCTTGACATTGAGGTCAAGGTCATAGGTTAATATGACGTTCTAGATTTTGACCTTTGCTTTAAATTCATATAAATACATCATAAAGCCATAGGAACTAACATTTTAAACTGATTTTTCATCTTTCAATATCAAAATAGATCTTTACTAGTGGAAAGACCTACAATTGTTCTCTGAACAATTGATTTTTAATTATTACTATTTTTTTTTTTTTTCTTCCGCCTAATTTTTTTTCTTGCGTAGTATTGATGTTTCAAAAGATGTCGCTTAGATATTTGGAATATGGTATCGTATAGTTTATACGCTTTAAAATTTACTACTGCGTAACAAAAAACTTAACATTGTAAGAGTTATCTCCCCAAACACTGTTTTTCTTGTGGCCACTACTCCTTCGCAACCGTAAAAGATTACGACAAATTTATTTTACCAAATTGCTCGTTATATCTTAAGGATTAGGATATTCATTTGGACCGAAGCTTTACGGAGACTCCATATGAGAGTTATTCCCCCTTTTCCATTGAATTAAGTGATATGCATTTCTACAGGGTAAACCATAAGTGATAGAGACCTAGGGTCTTCAGATTTGAGGTCCTTGGTCCAAAAAAATGAAAATGAGGTCAAGGTCAAAGGTCAAGGTCATATTCTAAATTTTGATTTTGGCTTATTTTCACTTATTTCCAAAAACCGTATGACATATCGACAAATAATTTTTCATAAATTGTTAGTTGCGACATGTCCTTACTTGTATATTTTGGTTGAAAGGGTGCGCAGACAATAAATGGGAGTTTTTGCCCATCTTACATTTAGAATTATGCGTAAAGTGATATTACTCATAAACCAAACATATTAAAGACCTAGGGTCTTTTGATTTAAGGTCCTTGGTTTGTGACCTTGAAATTGAGGTCAAGGTCATAGGTTAATAGGACGTTCTAAATTTTCATCTTTGCTTTAAATTCACATTAATACATCATAAAGCATAAAGCCATAGGAATTAACATTTTAAACTGATTTTTCATATTTCAATATCAAAATAGATCTTTACTAGTGGAAAGACCTTCAATTGTTCTCTGAACAATTGGTTTTTAATTATTATTATTATTATTATTATTTTTTTTTTTTTTTCTTCCGCCCAATATTTTTCTTGCGTAGTATTGTTGTTTCATAAGATGTCGCTTAGATATTTGAATTATGATATCATGTAGTTTATACGCTTTAAAAACTGACAACGGCGTAACAAAATATTTTACGTTGTAAGAGTTATCTCCCCAAACACTGTTTTTCTTGTGGCCACTACTCCTTCGCAACCGTATAAGAAACCGACAAATTTATTTTTCCAAATTGCTCGTTATATCCTTAGGATGTTCTGTTTCATTTCAACCGAAGCTATCCAGAGACTCCATATGAGAGTTATACCCCCTTTTAAATATGATATCAGTGATATGCATTTCTAACTGGTAAACTATAAGTGATAGAGACCTAGGGTCTTTTGATTTAAGATCCTTGGTCCAAAAAAATGAAAATTAGGTCAAGGTCAAAGGTCAAGGTCAAATTCTAAATTTTGATTTTGGCTTATTTTCACTTTTTTTCATTAACCTAATAAGATATCGACAATTTTTTTTTACTAAATTGTTAGTTGCGACATGTCGTAACTTATAGATTTTGGTTCCAAGGGTGCGTAAACAATAAAAGGGAGTTTTCGCCCCTCTTATATTAAGAATTATGCGTAAAGTGATTTTACTCATGAACCATACATATTAAGGAACTAGTGTCTTTTTATTTGAGATGTTTAGTCTATGACCTTGAAATTGAGGTCAAGGTCATAGGTCAATTGGACGTTATAGATTTTGACCTTTGCTTAAAATACATATTTATACATCATTAAGCCATAGGAACTGACATTTTCATCTGAATTTTAATATTTTCATATCCAAATAGATCCTTATTGGTTGAAAGACCTTCAATTGTTCTTTGAATTTTTTATTTTTTTCTTCCGCCTAAATTTTTTTCTTGCGTAGTATTGATGTTTCAAAAGATGTCGCTTAGATATTTGGATTATGATGTCTTATAGTTTATACGCTTTAAAAATTTACAACTGCGTAACAAAATACTTTACGTTGTAAGAGTTATCTCCCCAAACACTGTTTTTCTTGTGGCCACTACTCATTCACAACCGTAAAAGATTACGACAAATTTATTTTACCAAATTGCTTGTTACTTCTTCAGGATTAGAATATCCATTTGGACCGAAATTATCCGGAGACTCCATATGAGAGTTATTTCCCCTTATGCATTTGATATAAGTGATATGAGTTTCTAACTGGTAAACCATCAGTGATATAGGCCTAGGGTCTTTGGATTAAAGTTCCTTGGTTCAAAAAAATGAAAATAAGGTCAAGGTCAAAGGTCAAGGTCATATTCTAAATTTTGATTTTGGCTTATTTTCTCTTATTTTCAACAACCGTGAAAGATATCGACAAATTCTTTTTACTAAATTGTGAGTTGCGACATGTTGTAACTTATAAATTTTGGTTGGAAGGGTGCGTAAACAATAAATGAGAGTTTTCGCCCATCTTATATTTAAAATCATGCCTATAGTGATATAACTCATTAACCATACATATACAGACCTAGGGTCTTTTTGTTTGAGGTCCTTGGTTGGTGACCTTGAAATTGAGGTCAAGGTCAAAGGTTAATAGGACGTTCTAGATTTTGACCTTTGCTTTAAATTCATTTTTATACATTATAAAGTTATAGGAACTGACATTTTAGATTGATTTTTAATATTTTGATAATAAAATAGATATTTACTTGTGGAAAGACCTTCAATTGTTCTTTGAACAATTGGTTTTTAATTCGACTTATTATTGTTAGTACTAAAGTATATTCTTAATCTTGGTGATCATCTTAACAGCAACATATACGCAATGCAGTTTTGAAAAACGTTTTTAATGACAGCCTATTCAGTCTTTGCCAAATCCACAAACACATCTCAAATAGCACAGTTCATAACTTTATTGTCATCGCTTTTTCTACAGTAATATCTCTTTAAAAGATGTCAAATTTACAAGTTCGTTACTAAATGCTGATACTATTGATACATGCCCAATAGATTGTATGCATTACGCATTACCTAGCAGTTGCATACTATGTGAAAGACCGAAAGATTACCCTACCTCCACATGTTTTGGTAATGAAGTGTGTTTGCTTTTCGGCCGTTCTTAATGTAGAACATCATATGGTTTACCTGATCTTATATACCTATATGGAGTTATTTTCTTTAAGAACGACAGGTCATTCTTTTTCAGAATCAACCCGGACGATACCATGTTACAATGATATATGCTCCAAGGCATAACATAATGACCTGTTCGAGGTCATTATTTTCCTTGATAAACATGCAATCTATGATTTACTTCAAAACTTTATTCGTCTGATAGTTTTTTGTTGCCGATTTGGAAATTTATTTTTTTAAAGTTCAATTGATGATAGGTGTAAAAGAAACCGTCATTGTAGTCCCGCATTTTAATTTTAGAAACAAATAACGTGAAGTACGTGAAGTTTTGTTAATTTATCGCTACAATAAAGAAACATTTTCATTTATGTCAGATGAATTTTAATGTAGACTTTCATTAAATAAAACCAGATTTAACATATTCGTGTGTAAGATTTTGAAAATCTTATTGAGTCGAACTGAATAGGTTGATTGATTTTTGGTTGCTTGCGTAACGTCATGCATGTTCAGAACGATACACACTGAATAGGAAATCATACTTTAACCAACATGTATTTATATTCGTCTTCGTGTCAGTTCTAAACTTTTTTAAACTTATGTATACCTTTTACTCTATCAAATGATCAACTAATAAGATAATCTTATATTCTATTGAATAATATCAACGTAAATCACGAAAGGGTCGGGTGCGGATATTATATAATTATATCCTGTTTACCTTTAAAAAAATATATTATTATTTAAAAGACAATCTTTCTGAATTTTTCATTCGATTTAAGTAAAATTTTAAAAAATAACCACTTTTCCGCAATAGAAATAACATAAAAAATAGAAAAAAAACATACCCCCTCCCCCTTTTCAATAAGCTGAGTAGTACAATACATTACTTACAATGTGTCTTGTATTTGTCATACACCGTTATCGGATGGTAACAATACATTTGTGTCTTACTTCATGCAGTTACAGTAATATTTTGATTGTGTATGGATAATAATTTTTACAAGGTTTATATCTAAATTTGTAAGAGAGTTTTATTTCACATTCTAAATGAGCAACAGGGCGTATTAAAACCTGAACGCATTAGAATGGAATATCCCACTTCAGTGTTGTCGGTAAAAAAGGATACTAAATTTTACAAATCTTTATAAAATTAATATATTTTTGACGGTATATTAGTCAGATAATGCATATTTTAAGGTTTTTCTTGTCGTAGAACATACCTCGGGGTGTCAGGATTGTTCAAAGAAAGACCTCCCTCCGATCAGTCTTTCATTTGATTAATCCTGACACCCCTCGGTGTGTTCTACGACAATAAAAACCTTAAAATATGCATTATCTATAACATAATAAAGGTAATCGAAAGGTGCACTGAATTTTGGTAATAGCTACCATGACTTTTTCTCGACAAAACATAATTAAAAGCTGTACTTGTAGGGTAAATCAGATCACCTCTTTCTTCTTTTACAAGTATAAAGTTATATTTATAGTCTTGATGTACATTTAAAATTTTTAAAATAAGTGTGCGTAACTTAACTGTATAGTTCGAAAAGGATATATTGTCGGTAAAGGGTGATTGAAGCTATATTTTTGATTGACAAAAACAAAAAAGCGAAAAAAGTTAGACTCCATAATTTATTTGCTATGAGCGTCACTGATGAGTCTTATGTAGACGCAACGCGCGTCTGGCGTACTAAATTATAATCCTTGTACCTTTGATAACTAATTATGCACCAAGAAGGACCAAGAAAGACCATTCTCTTATTGATTCTCTATAAGGAATGTTTGTTGATTTGATTACTTTTGGCGGTCATCTTGGAAAAAACTTGTCATATTAAAATTTAAATTGGGTCCAAATGGAATTTTCTTCGAACTTCACTGCACAACTACAATACAACATTTGACATTATATAGGTAATGTAGCATGATTTTTCTTTTTTTTTGGCAGCCATAGTGAAAATAGTCATCATTCAAATATTCCAAGGATGGCCAATATCTAGTTATGACTGCAACACCCACAACTACTAACGAGCCACATTTTGTGCTTTTATCAAAACACAAGCAAGTTCGTCATCGATCTGCAGGACTAATTAAATTTGAGGCATTATAATTGCTAATGATAAAACATATTCACAAGGGTTGTAATCTCTATGTTTAGAATTCTCAGTTTTGTTCAATTGAACTCATTCAAAACTATGTTCTACCATTAGGATTTTCTATACACATATTGGAGAAGAAGTTACTGTGTTTAATACATTTGTCATTTCAAACAATAAAATGTGTGTGATCTACATGTCAATTTTAAGAATATACTGTGGAGTCATTTTGTTTTCGTTCGATACGAACTTTCGTGGATTTCGTAGGTACAGATGAGCATCGAATTCAAATTATTAACTAATTACATATTTTCAAGAGGGTTTGTATACAGAGACAAGCAAACTTACGAAATTAAATATCCACGAATATGTGCAAGTTTTAAGCATTCCACTAAAATAGATACCCAGTATCTGTTGTCATCTAGGCAATGTTGTCTGTTGTTGGTTTGAATTGACGAATATCATACAAATCTTTTTATTCAAATTCTTCAACACTTAAGATATTTCATTACCTCAATGTACGTAGATGGTGACAATAATGTAGTTTGTCACTGCTTTCAAGCACGATATTTCACCACAGAGACTTTTGGTCCACATTCCTTTTCCTTTTCCTACCAGTATCAGGGTTGAATAAATTCATTGAATGAATGATTGTATGGAAACAGATCTAAAATAAATTATCATTTTCAATGAAAACACACTGTAATATTATTCACTATATTGTTTGACATTTTGATTCTCGTGGGAACATTATTTCTTATATTTTTTATGATGTCATCTAAAAAGTTAAACATATCGGGTAGTTAAGACAGTTAACCGAATATTTACAATGTCAAGATGCAATTGAAGTGCCAAATAAAAACACAAATATGTAATTTATCTTTGCATGCGTTATCCTTTCATTTACATACATACGTAACAAAAGTATCACTTAATTAATATCATGCATCTGTATCAACTCTCTACATGTACGCTTAACAGTTAACATTTGGAAATTAATCATGAATACAACCGAAACACACAAGACGCTGTATGACCGATTCAATGAACATCAAATATTTATCAAATTCATATAAGGTCAACTTTACTTGAAGGAGCTGAAACGCTGTTTTCTTTCTTCTTTGGTAATTTATCAACGAAGAATTAAAGAATTAGATCCACCATTGTCTAAAGAAGAAAACGCCTATACCAAGGTAGGAGTATAACATTTGTTGGCAATTTGTATGATGTTTTATTAAATGATTTTGGCATTTGATTAGGGATTTTCTGTTTATAATTTCCTCGGAGGTTTTTGGATTTCACTTTTTGTCATAAATCATAACAATACCGAAGCATTGACTACATACACGAAATTGATCCTATCCTTTAACATTTACACAATCATTATGATACCAGCACTTGCTACTACTATTGTAATTGAAATAAATTAAAAATCAATTCAACAAAAGCCATCTTTTGAAACAGCAATTTAGAATTTATTTAATAATACTGTCGTCAAATTCAACATCTGTGTTGTGTTTATGGAGTTGACCACTGTATTTTGATTCAAAGCTGACATCTTTTAGTTTATAAGGTTTGGCGAAGCTTAACGTTGTTTCTCTTTGATATATTGATGTTGGGGAACATACTTTTTTACTATAACGTTAGAATGCATGTCTAGTAGCGAAAGAACAAAGTCGCTAGTCACTTACACTTTGAAGAACTTAAACTATCGAATGAGTTCATTGACGATCTGTTTGCGTTTGTAGTGCCTTGGCTTCCTTGGTCTGAACTATTGACTGATTTGCCATCACTACGTTTATTTTTTTTGTTTATTGCAGAAGCAGGGTCTTGCTTCTGCAAAACTGTTTAAAAACATCGAAATTCATACTAGTTGAGCTTGTTTTTACAAAAACGCTTCAGTTATTGGTCAAATAGTTAATTTTCAAAATAAATCTGATTTCGTCTTTAAGGAAAATTAAAAAACAATAATTTTCAATATCTTTCAATTACTTATACATTTTGATTTAGTTGCCTGCATAATGTTGTTTTGTCTTCAACTTTCTTTTCAGTATTTTCTCGAATGCATATATTACCTTAGCCTAATTTGGATTAACTTTTAGGAACTTTGTGTACTCAATGCTGATCAACCTTTTAGTTCTTTGGATTTATTACTATATTGTTCAAAGCGTCACTGATGAGTCTTATATAGACTTTCGTATCAAATAATGAGCCAGTACCTTTGATAACTATGTGCGCTGGAAAATAAGGAATGTGTTATCAGATTGGAACATCAAGATATTACTGTGCAACTACGTCTATTTAATCGTCATATGTAAAAAATAATTTCAATATTTACAGAAATACCTTCTTTTTCATTAAAATGCTACACGAGTTATTTTCAGATTGACACATTTAGATATTTTGATCTTCACTTGAAATTGTTTAATAGCATTTTTGTTTGTTTTTTCCATCTTTACAATACATTTTACATCAAGCATTCATTCTATATTCCTTTTTTCTCTTTTCAGTAATACTCATACTTTTACGCTAAATTATTTGACTAACCTCTGACACATTTTTACTTTGATTCTTATTCACACTCCAATGATCGTCTGTCAAAAAAAATCAGATTTGACTTTAGCTTTTCTTTCCTGTGCAGCCTTTATTCTGTCAGCTCTCTGCCGGGCTTCTGTTCTTTTGTCAATCCTACAACAGACACAAACACCTGATCTTTAATGAATAACTGTGATCATATGTTTTTCTTTTTTTTTTTATAAAAAAACTTTCAACAACGGTGGTGCATACTGAATAGCCTGGTTACCTCGTTTTTAAAGGTGTTCACCACATTGTTTATGTTAGTTCGAATAGACCGAAAAAACAAAAGAATCGTTCTTTATGATTTAATTAAATTTTTAATGATTTAATCATGAAGAATGATAATGACGTCATAGTCACAAAATATAGTCTAGGAGCAGATAGACACAAAAATTTGAGCCAATTGGAAGCCGTGTTTAATAAAAAAAAAAAGTGTGTTGTAAAATAAAATAAACACATCCGACTGTAATATCAGACTCCTGTACAAACCCATATGTACAGTACACCTCATCTGAGGTTTCATAAAGTCCATCACGGCCACACTTTGAAATATGTTTATACTTATACTAGTCTTATACAATATATTTTTGTATATTTAATCTCTGTGTATTCTATATTTCAAAGTTGAGGTCTATTATATCTTTATAATAACCATTTGAAAGTTATTTGATAGTCTCCTAAGAGAACCAATTACTTACTCTGCACGAGTTCTGAAATATCTAAAGCGCAGGTTTGTAACTAGAACAGCATTCATCATTAGAACTATTCATGCGTTTGTAGGTTTCTTATAGCATTTCAACTTTTTACCAGGTAAATAGTATGCATATGGATTTAATAAACCCTAAAAACGCTATCAGTTGTATTGGTATTCATTTCAATAAGATATTTTTATATAAAATAGCTCAAATGTACAAATGAAACATAATTTGATCTGTATTTTTTCAATCACAAAACAATTCTTTAAAAACCTGGATCAGAGAGTCAACGCCAATGACTGGTTAATCAATCATATTTTAAAGTATTCTGCACTTGTTCTATTTGAGCAGTCAAAATGCGTTGACAGTATATTTCGATATCATTTATAGTCAATGACCCTATATCACGTTTCCTCATTAATATTTAAATAGAATTTGCCCAAATTATTCACTCGACCTCCTCAACCTGTTCTAGTTTCTTAAGCATACAATGATGCGTGGAACGACTCAAACTTGTTTCTTTTTTTTTTAAAAACGTATTTCACTTGTTCATTGTTGTTTATGTTTTTTGTTTGCAACCTATACATCATTATAATTTATGCTTATTGGTGATATTTTTGTCCAAACTCAAACGAATTCGTTCACCATCGATGCGGGTTTCAGTAGGTTTTGTACATTTCATTGTGGTGTATATTTCCCTGCCTGCATGATGTGGGGCATTTTTAAAAAGGGAATTTCCCCGAATATTTAAATCAAATAACATTAACGTATTAAACAACATATGCGAACGTTTTCGTTTTAAATTGCAGTATAAAGACAATATTAGTGCATTGACTTGACATATCAACGATATGTGGATTTGGCACGAACGGGGAAAAGCTCGGCAGAACCCCGAATTTCCCCTTTCCTAAGCTTCATCCTTATATCGTTGATATGAATAGAGATAACTTCATAAGTACGATGTACTTGTGTCTAATCTAATTTGCTTGAATTCAGCAAATCAAACATGTTTAAAACTATCGTTAATATGTCAAGTTAATGCATAATGGTTGACTATCTATATAAGTCTTTTTTTAACTCTCACAGTGAAAATATATGAATACTAGTATAGATAAGCTGGTTTTCGCGTAGTTAAATCGAATATTAGTTTACCCGAAAAATAATATCACACATCTTTTTTTCATGAATATACGAGCATAAATCAATAAACAAACAACATGTATAGTGTATTTCTACTTTAAGCTAACTATTCAATTTAAAAATTCATAAGACAAACGTTTTGTAAATTAGTATAATAAGTATAATTATTCATTAATTATTATCATCAAATATAAAAAAAATAGATAGATTTGGCTTACCTTCTTCGCTTTCTTTGGCGTTTAGTGCGGTTTTATAAGCAATAATTTAATGACATATTGTCAAATATATTAAAATCAATCACAGGGTGGTAAAATCAATGCAAAATACAAATTCAATTTAATTTCGTTTTCTATTTTGTCTGTTTTATCAATAATTTATTTCAAGGTTTTCATATCTGTTACATGATAAAAGATATTCCTTAATTTTATAAAAAACAACATCTGAAGGAATTCAACAAATATTTCATTCCATGTAAATGACATCTTGCATGCTTAAAACTAGGGGTGATATCAGGTGCTCCGGCAGGGTGAGCAGATCCTGCTCCACATGTGGAACCCGTCGTGTTACTCATGTTATAACAAATCCAGTAAATAGTATAATTTGGTAGGTCACATTCATGAAAAGAAAGGGGACTGTAATTACGACGCAAGGAACATATCTGATACCCCTTGTGAAACGGTTATTCTATAACGGTCAAACAACTCGTGATGGCGTCCATTATAGTGCCCACATTTTACACTTATGACAGGCACTTACGGATTATGTCAGAATTAATCATACTTTAGAGTGGTCAACCATGCTCCAAGTTCATACAGTGGTATAACATCATATCATTAGAACAAATTGTAAAAATAGTTTGAGAATTGCTATAATTCTATTTTTCAAAATGTACAGCACTAATCAACAACTTCTATAACAATGTGAGAGCCTCATATTTCCCGCTTTTATATAATTGATATTTCTAGTTAATACACTATTATTGGCTACTCTGCTACTTTTGCATAGGTACTATTTATGTACTAAAACTGTAGCACTGGAAATTTAGTTTTAATATTCAGTACTATTTTGTTACCTTAAAATTATTGTAATATTTAGGTATCCGTTTGTTATAGTACTTGATGTGTAGTAAAACATTGCTACAGAAATAAAACTAACCTTAATCATAACATTCAATGTTTGGATATCATAACTTTAAGAGATTCAAACAAGACAAACAGCTGAAAGTGTAACGGTCTAACAAAAAATGTGTAGTACTTAAATTTCTTGTACAAATCAAGTAATGTAAAATAACAGATATATATACCTCAATATTACAATAATTTTAAAGGAACAAAGAAGTACTAAATATTAAAAGTAAATTTCAAGTACTGTAGATTTTGAGTACAGAAATAGTAGCAGTGTTTGTATAAGGTGAATGTATATCAAGCATCTCATATAGATAAAAGAAACAAGATGTGACCGTCGTCTTTTTAAGCATTAAAAAATGGTTGTCAGAGAGTTAACATCAACTAGTTGTTATAATATTCAATTGTATTAATATGAATAATAGTTTTCAAAGGAACAATAACGAAAATATAGAAATTGAAATTGAAAAAGGAGAGTCACTAATAAGAAATCAAAAACAAAAGCGCAAACAAATCTAACAAAAAACAATGGTCAAATTCCTGGCTTCGTAAAGGAATTTTCTATACAGACATGATGAAAACCTGACTTTTTTGTCAACTTAATCTTATACGTGTATGGCAGTTAAATTAAAAATGAATTATATTGACAACAATGTGTGAACAAAACAAAGATACATAATATGTATAAATGACAGAATTAAGAGTACAGCAGTCTATATTTGTATAAATTTGTGTCTGCAAATATACCAAAACCAACCAAAGAATGGTAGAACCAATGGGTAATAAAATCTGAATATCATTCTGTTGTCTATCTGGTCTTCTTAATAATTCATTTCATATCTTGCATATAGACAACACAATCCACAGATATAACGATAATTATGAAACCTATATTATTGGTATTTATCATTACATGCATTAATAGATAAAAAAAAAAAATCTCTGACTTCCTGCTCAATATGTTATGATGTCCTATTAATTCTCTTGTGTACAATTGGTGGTATTTTCTTCGCTTTTTGTTGATATGCTATTGTTGTTTTTAGCAACTAATACCCTTCTTTTTATATAATTCATCAAATATTTCATTCTAAATAAATGAAATTGAATGATTTGTAGCAAAATAGATCGGAGATAACCATGAGAAACGCAATTAATAAATTCTAGTTTAGAAGCAAATTTGGAAATGAACTCTAAGAACAAATATTCTGACAGTTAAAGTACTACATAAGGAAAACAATGAGAAAACAAAATCACTGCTTTAGAAAGAGAGTTTAGTTAGTTTTATATCATATTTTTGTCATTTTTTTCTAACAAAGAATAGAATAATCTTCCAGTATTTGCAGTTATTCAAATAACTAACAAATTATTGAATAGAATATAGGTAACCATCTAGCTCAACTTGATTTCAACAAGTCATTAACTTTTGATACATTTTGTACTTATTGCTTTATATTGTTGTAAATATGATATAATTTTATGTAAATGCAATACAAGCCAAATGTTTAGCTATCTATATAAACCAGGTTCAATCAACCATTTTCTACATGACGAAGTACCCGTTCCAAGTCTAGAATAATGATAGTTGTTTTCCATTTGTTTGATGTGTTTCCTTTATGATATTTCCTTGAAGCATGATATTTAAGCTTGTTAATGCACATTTTATCCCCTCGTTAATTGATATACCCGACAATACCTATTTTATGTATCTATTTTTAAATATCAAAAACAATACATACTAACTGCTGCATCTTATTCTTCAGTAAAATGTATGTTAGTTAGTCAACCTCTAAAACGATATCATTGACACCAGATCTTAAGATCAACTGACGTTCAAATTGGTGTATTATTTTTTTCAGAGAAGGCGTATGTCTGTGGCACCGAATGGGCACAATTTATGGACAACTTTCAATTTAAGCTAAAACAAAGTCATGGCATTCGGCACAAGTAAGATGAATATGACGTTGGCGTTGCTTTACTTTCTTGAATACTGACTTTTGACGTTGCCATTGTAATGTATAGTTAATTTGATGATATGATATAGTGTTATTCAATGTAAAAGAAGCGGTTGAACACTTATCATATGCTGACAACAGATCTAATGGTTGTTTTTGGTTGAAGACTGATTGTCACAGAAAGGGAGGATTTTTTGTAGATATTGACACTGATATTGAAAAATGTATTCTTGAAAAATTTAACAACCGTCGGTAAGTACAATATGAATTATTAACATTTAATACCAAACCCCACTTTATAACATTTTTTTTGCTGTAAATCAGTCATTTTTTCTTTTATGATAATTAGTGTTATATTACAGTGTATATATGTTATAATTATATATAAAAAGAGTCAAATTATACCAAAGTGACATTCAAAGTCGAAAAAAACTATGGAAACGACATTAAGGCACAATAATGTATACAAACATAGATAATTATAAAATGTATATCACAAAGGTTATCAACAACTGTCCTCATTTCTTTTTTGTTGATCAATTGTTTTCTTGCTTAGTTTCCCTGGTAGTGAAAATGTTATTATTGTCGTAGGAAGGTGTTTAGTGCTTTATCTCTTTTAATTAACCTTTGTTTATCTTTCATACTTGTTGTTTACCACAATGGGCTCAATTAATATGTTTACATTATTTACATATCTCATTCATCTCATTTATCTGAGTGAAAACTATATCAATCTAGAATTATGGAAGGTCGTGTACTCTTTGTCGATATTGCTAGCACTGAATCGATCATCATTGTAATTTGATGTAAAATACGTAGCAAAGCTGAATAAAAAAGATTTTGTATGCATACGTTCATTGCGTTAGATCCCTGACATATGATTTGCAACATACATGTGTTTTCATCGTGTATCACTGTTATCACTAGCCAGTCAAAACTGATAGGTCGTTGGTTTTCTCAGAGCACTCCGACTTCTTCCACCAATAAAAACTGACCGCAACGAAAAAAACTTAAATGCAGTGCTTAAAAGTGGTGTTAAAACACCAACTTTCATTGATCGTTTTGAAATAAAGGAATTTACTGTTTGTATTTAGTAGACGTCTTTTGTTTAGGTTTTTGGCAATATGTTTAGCAGAGAACTGAAACTCTTTTTAACGCGTTAGTCTTGTTTGTGTGTGTGTGTTGTCACTTCATAAGTTTTCAATTCTTACACAATTAAAATGTTGATTTAAATAATTCTTTTTCAATTTGATTTCTTGCATTGCATATGTCAGTTATAAGATCGGTTTGTAATTAGAAAAACACAACAAAATACCAAAAACAAAGTCAAGTTAGAAATGAAGTCCTGAAATACTGTCAAATATAATTGAACCAAGTGAAAAACATCTCTCATATTCTCGACTTGTGAACTTATTTTCCCGTTATTGAAACCGGCAATATGTCAAGGAAATTAAACAATCAGAAATCAAACACACATGCAATCATGCAAAAATAACAAAATACAAGTTTTACAATAATAACTGATCGAAAAAAAAACCATAACTAGTACCATTTATTACATCGTCCCGACCGCCAAACCGTAACGCGAGTCTAAGAATAAAATCATTACAAATTATATATAAGGAAATACTATCCAACGTTTAATAAATCCTGGCATCAGTGTCGAAATAAAATCATACGCTAGCACGAACCCTACACAACGCTGAATTTTTCATACATCTTTCTGTACATGAATTGAAACTAAATTTCACGTTCTAATTTAATGTACTTTCGGGTAATTAGCAAACACTTGTATTCTAATATATGAGTTTCAGGAAAACAAATCCAATAAAACACACAGTACTGCATTCCTTTTCATGATAAAAACTTACAGAGCAATGCATGTTAAAATCGTACAATAAATATTCAACGATCAACAGATTGAAAGGTATTTAGTTTCTTCGAAATTAAAATAATAGTATCTCCTGTGTCACTTCATGTTAGGACACACTGTGACCTAACATGAAAACTTCATTCTTTTTTCAACTTATGTTTGGAATCCACTGCTACAAACCCTCATTTAAACCAATACAAACTTGAAGCTATAATTTCGGAAATTGCAAGTCACAGACTTATCAAGCCAGTCCGCATTGGAAAAGATGAAAAAGAGAAAAGATCTTTCCTAAATCTTTCCTTTGCCAACAAAGGTCTCGATGGCGTCAACTTAGGCAATATCCTTCATCATAATTTAGTTCAATTGAAAATACCTCCTAATTTCAAAGACCAGTCTGTACAAATAATTTCTTATACTTGTACCAAACCTATTACAACTATAATTTTCAATTACAAATACGTTTTGAAGGATCTCGTTATTGACGTCTTCAAGTCGAAACCTCCTGATTGCATTTGTGTGAGTTCCCATTGACAAATAATCCTGCTGGCAACGTTATTACCGCTGACCTCAACATTGTTAATAACACTTCTCTACGAAATGTGTTATCGAAAGGTCCGAAATAACGTTAGCCTTCATCCATCAATTGGAAATACAACTTTCAAATTGTGATTGATTCAGTTCAGGATTATGCCAGGCAATGCACTTAGCGCGGGAAAGAAGACGAGGAAACTCTTTCCGAATGGATTAAGGCAGTAAGGTCGTTGATACAAATCAGAATTAAGAACTGAATGGGTCCATCAATGCTCATGCTACGTCAATCTTTAAAGACCCAAATGTCGCAAAATTTATATCCGACCTCCATGACAAATGTTGTTGTCCCGGCAGATAAAGCCCCTAATAACATCGTCTTTTTGTGTAAAAGTCATTACATCAACTGCTTGATTAACGAATTAGGTATTTACAATTCACTTGGACACTTAATGTATACCCTCACGACACTTACCAAAAGGGAAATCCTGGATAATCATAGGTCTGTTCTATGTTCCCTCGGAATTTTAACCAAAGATGAAGAACTGGGTCTTCCATCACTGTTTTGGATACCTAAACTACATAAGTGTCCTTACAAACAACGGTATATTGCTGGGGCTTCCAAGTGTTCCACGAAACCTCTTTCTAAATTATTAACATCTATCTTATCGTTAATCAAAGAGGGGCCTCCAATTTATTGTGAAACTGCCATTTCTAGAGGTGGCGTGAATCAGATGTGGATTCTTAAAAAAAGCAAACATCTTTTAGAGTACATACGAGCTCTTTCATCTTGTAACAGTATTAAAAAATTTGACTGTTCTACTCTTTACAAAAATATTCCACATTCCAAACTAAAAGACAAATTGGAAGAGTTAGTATTGCTTTACTTCATAAAAAAAAATGGCCAACGTATTTTGTCTTAGTTAGAGATAAATCCTACTTTGTAAAGGATCACTCTGATTCAAACAAAAAAATCTCTGAAACTGATATTATCAAGATGCTTGATTTCATGATTGACAACATATTTGTTACGTGTTTTTCAACAGACTGTCGGCATTCCAATGGGAACAAACTGTGCCCCTCTACTTGCCGACTTGTTTCTTTATTATTATGAGGCTGACTTCATGCTTGAACTTTTTAGGAAGAAAAATAAGAATTTGACAATATCCTTTAACTCTATTTTCCGCTATATAGATTGATTGATTGTTGGTTGCTTTACGCCGCATTAGCACCGCGCTATAAAGATGATCTTCTTTCACTAAATAATTAACAATTGGGTGTTTAAGTCGAACGCATCTATTCCATCGAACTTAAGATAAAGGATACTACAGATACGGTTAAGTCGGCTTCATAACTTGACTTACATCTATATATTGACAATGAGGGTCTGTTGAAAACAAAACTTTACGACAAAAGAGATGATTTCAGCTTTCAAATTGTGAACATTTCATTTCTAAGTAACAACATTCCAGCAGCCACTGCATACGGTGTGTATATCTCCCAATTGAAACGATATTCCCGTGCTTTCATTTCCTATCATGCATTTCTTGATAGAGGATTACTGCTTACACGGAAGCTATTAAAGCAAGATTTCCAAATGGTGAGGGTTGAAATCATCCTTTTGTAAATTTTACGGACGCCAACACGAGTTGGTTGACCGTTATGGAATAACCGTTTCACAAATGATATCGGATATGTTTCTTTACGTCGTAACTACAATCCCTTTCCCTTTCATGAATGTGACCTACCGAATTAGACTATTTACCGGATTTATTATCACATAAGCAACACGACGGGTGCCACAAGTGGAGCAGGATCTGCTTATCCTTCCGGAGCACCTGAGATCACCCCTCATTTATGATGGGGTTCGTGTTGTTTATTCTTTAGTTTTCTATGTTGTGTCATGTGTACTATTGTTTGTCCATTTTTTTTTTCATTTTTAGCCATGGCGTTGTCAGTTTGATTTAGATTTATGAGTTTGACAGTTTCTTTTGTATCTCGTGTTCTTCTGTTATACAGCTATTGAGTAAAAAAAACAATGTTTAAAAAAACAATGTTTAATTTATGTCAATGTTGGTATTTGTTTGCTGTCTCTTTGAACAAGCAAAAAAGAAACTAATGGATCTTGGAACCCGTTGTAAACAGATTTCTTGATTAGTTAAGTGATTGATTGATTGATTTGAAGTCTGCATGGCACTTTCCCATTCTTAGAGAATCATAGGACAGACAGCCTACGTATATCATAAGGAATAAAAGATCTGAAAGCTTCATTTATCTTAAATTTACTTTATTTTGTATTGGGACTCGTACTTCGTGGTTTCTTTAACATGCTGTTTGCAATTTGTTCGAACTTGTAGAATAAAAAAAATAAGTAACATGTTTTGGAAGTTTCACATTCTATTTTTGAATATGAAACGTTTTATTATAATTTTATGTACGCTCGCGTGAGGGTGTTTCTAAGTTACGTGACGTGCAAATATATATGTCAGGATATTCAGTGTAGACAATTGAACACATGTGTATTGATTTGAGATCCAAAAGATGAAACGAACCATTCGTAAAAAGAATTTTGTCGCTGTCTTTTTTTGTTACAAAGAAAATGGTACGGCTAATCAGGGTGAAATATACAAGCGTATAAACTATACGATACAATATCAAAAATAACTTAGCGAGACCTTGCGAAACAAACATTTATCGCAAAAAGAACAAAATTTGCCAATATAAAAAAAAATAATAATCAGAACAAATACACTAGTTCTTTCCACAGAAAAGTGTAAAAACCTAATAAAAAACCAAATGTTCAGAGAACAGTTGAAGGTCTTTCCACCAAAAAGAAGGTATTTTAATATGTAAAAATTTAAAATATCATTTCAGTCGTCAAGTAATAGCTTATTGTACGCTAATTCCAAAAATATATGGTTACTATACAATTTGTTTTATAAATAAGGGAGATGATTTGTCACTCTCGGTTTGAAAAATGTTACTTTCAATAATATTTGAATATTTACTTGACACTGATTCCAAAAATATCTGGTTTTATATACGTTCATATTAAAAAAGTACAAAAATTAGCTACTTCCAGTAAGCACAAGTTCACTTCCGGTTGTTTTTTGCAAGGTTAAATGGTTTGATACCTTTTGCCTAATGTGTCATGGCTTTATCATGTATACATATGAGCTAAAAGCAATGGTCAAAATCTAGAACGTCAAATTAAGCTATGACCTTGAGATCAATTTCAAGGTCATAAACCAAGGACCTCAAATGAAAAGACCATAGGTCTTTACTATATTTAGTTAATGCGTTATATCACCATACGCCTATTTTTAAATACAAAAGGGGAGAAAACTAACATTTACGTTCAACGTACCCTTGCAATCAAAATTTACCTTTTACGACATGTAGCAACTAACAATTAAGAAAAACAATTTGTCGATATCTTAAACGGTTTCTGGAAATGAGTGGAAATAAGTAAAATTAGGATACGACCTTGGACCTTTGACTTTTACCTAATTTTCATTTTTTTGGACCTATGACCTCAAATCAAAAGATCCTAGGTCTCTATAACGTATGGTTTACAATATATAAATGAATATCACTTATTTCCAATGCATAAGGGGACATAACTGTTATATGGAGCGTTCATATTGTTTCGGTCAATATAGGAAAAACATTTGCGAACGATATAATGAGCATTTATATAAAATGAATTTGTTGTAACCTTTTACGGTTGCGAAGGAGTACTGGACACAAGCAAAACAGTGTTAAGGGAGAAAACTCCTACAAAGAAAAGTATTCGATTACGCAGGGTAAATTTCAAAAGCGCATAAACTGTTCGCTATCATATACCAAATATCTAAGCGACATATTGTGTAACAAATGTTTATCGCAAGAACAGAATTAGGTGAGAAAAAAAAATAATCAGTAGAAATACAATAGGTCTTTCCACAGAAAAGTGGAAAGACCTAATAATCATAACAAACACAATAGGTCTTTCCGAAGAAAAGTGGAAAGACCTAATAAACAGAACAAAAACAATAAGTTTTTCCACAGAAAAGTGAAAAGTCTTAATTATGTAGAAATACAAAGGAGAAGATGTGGTATGATTGCCAATGAGACGACTGTCCACATGAAACCAACAGGACACATACATTAACAGCTGTATGTCACCGTACGGCCTTCAACAAGACACTTATACTTGAAAAAGTATAATGTCTAATGTGTATATGAACTATGAATATGTTGTAGTATATAAATGAACATCATTGTGTAATCATACGTTTTTGATTGAGTTAAGTCTGCCAATTGATATTTTATCGTATGTTTTTCTATGTTGTGTTGTTATGTTATTGTTTCAGAAAAAGAGAGAAGGTTTGGATCCATTAAAACGTTTAATCCCGCTGCAAATGTTTGCACCTGTCCTAAGTCAGGAATCTGATGTACAATAGTTGTCGTTTGTTTATGTAATATATACGTGTTTTTCGTTTCTCGTTTTGTTTATATAGATTAGACCGTTGCTTTTCCCGTTTGAATGGTTTTACACTAGTGATTTTGGGGCCCTTTATAGCTTGTTGTTCGGTGTGAGCCAAGGCTCCGTGTTGAAGCCGTACTTTAACCTATAAAGGTTTACTTTTTAAATTGTTATTTGGATGGAGAGTTGTCTCATTGGCACTCACACCACATCTTCCTATATCTATTTAACTTAAATAAATATTGTTATTTGTAGGGTTTTCTATTAGTGTCCTGAAACTGACGACTCATTAACCTTGTCAAGTATAATTGGGAGTGCTGACTTCACTTCAGCTAAAGACACAATACTGACTAGTCAAAAGTGTAAAACGCAAAGAATAATATATAAACTTCTAAATACACACACTACATGTATATGGCAGCTCAATGTTACCTTATGCATTTTGTTTCTTACATACAGGTAGAATATTAGAAAACTCCTATAAACTGAAACCATAATAGGACTTTTTATTTTTAACCCGATTATTACATGAATGCTGGATCGTCAAATCACGTTAAAAAATACGATACGATTAAACTGCGCTCGATAAGGCGAATAGTGTTTTACAGCCATACTAGTTATTAGATACATCCTGTCCATAACAATACCTGTTATATGTGTTAGTTATTAAAATGTAGATGAATAGATACAGTTGGCATTACATTTAACAAGTTATATTTATTTATATGTCGTAATTATCAATAATGTGAGAAAAAAAGTTCGTTCATTATTTGAAATTGAATTAGAAACCCTTTTTTGATTGCAAAGAAAAAATATAGTATAGATTTCTTTACAACATAACAACGACTAACATCCGTGATTGTTGTACAAGGATTTTATGATATGACGACATAAATCAACGGCCTGGAATTTGATAATTCCAACACACTTTACAAAATCTGCAGAAACAATACTTAAAAGTAAAGGAGAAACACCATACTAATGCATTGTACCTTTAAGGCAATTTAGAATGTCATTGAATTATTGGCATTTTGTCTCGTTTGTACAATTGGAAACAAATACATGTGATTTGTAGATTTTTTAAATGTTCTGTAATATTTTTAACCCGAATAATTCAGTCGTTATATTCCGCTGATCTACGAAGGCTACATTAACGCCTGAACGTCTTCCTCGATCAAGACCGTCAACCGGAAAATCTACATCGCTATGCAATATGGGAATTTTGATTCAAATTGGCAGCTAAGGAAGGAGGAGTTCCAAATGTTAATTGATGTTAAATGATGTTAAATGATGTTAATTGATGTTAATTAATTATTATCGGATTTGTGTTAATTGAACACACGTGTTTGGTAAGACAATTACAAGACAGTTGCGCAGACTCATTATCCTGATCGCCACCGATTGGCTCTCTCTCACAGAGAGCAGGCGACGCGGCCAATGATCATGAGGAGTTCAAGCCCTCGTGTGGGAGAAAATCGGACACGGAAAGGGCTTGAATTATTCGAGTTATAATATTTTGTGAATAATTATGATAATTTGTTACTCCTTGTCTGGACAACTTGTTGTCAAAAGTACAATGTGTATGTATATATGATCCATAAATATGTTGTAGTATACAACTAATATGTAAAATTTATAAATGTTGTTATTTAAATGTTTTTTCTAAGCGTTCACTTAAGATACCGACTTATTTATATTGTCAGTATAATTGTAAGTGTTGACCTCATTTCATATTAAAGATACCTCACATTGCAAACAAGAATATAATTCTTAAAAATCTGTTTTGTTGCTATTGTATTGTTGATCATGTGCTGTTTAGTTTCCTTCTATCTGAAGTCCAAATCACAAAAAAAAATCATCAATAATGAGCTATAACTTCTTTAAAGAATTACAATGTACCTTACAGTATATGTCGGCAACACTTGACTTTTTTGTAACTGTGGATCTTGATTTGCTGAACATTTTTGTCTTTTTAAGCGTTTCTTTATCTATTTTAATTTTCTATAATATATTACAAAGCGCCTAAGGTGAAAATCGTCTTCAAGGTAGTACGGTAGTATAGATTAAAAATGATAAAATTTATCCAGACTTTGCCAACACATAGTATATACAGTGAAACCTGTCCAAACCGAACACCCACGGGACTTTGCGTTTTTTTCGGTTTTCACAGGTGTTCGGATTATAGAGGTAAACGGGAGTCGACACCAAAATAATTTTGGCACTTACTGACAAGGAATTATAGGTGATACAACAGACGACAACTTATTTTTGTGCGGATTTAGATGTAAATGTAAAAAATATAAGTAGATGAAGATAGACGTATTGTTTCATTTTTGTTAATAAATCAATCACGCTCGTCGTGTCCGACATGGAGGGATTTTGCCTTTGATAATTTTTTTCATATCTATTATTTACTGACTAATTCAGATTCCCAGTCGCTGTCAAATGACGATTCCGTAGTTGAATCGAGATTGTCATTGTAAACACGAGTTCTCGGACTAAACTGGCTGATTGATACTTCGCCACACGATAAGAGTGAAACACCAGAAGGGGTCCAGTTTATTCTCGGACTTTATTGTTGCTGAATATCTAACGGAAGTCTTTGGGAGCATCCGAATCAAATATATAGGCCCTTTTACGGGAATCCGAAAATCGGAAGCCATTGACGTCATTGACCTGCACTTCTTAATCCAGTGAAAAGCTTTAAAACTATTATTTAATAAAAAAGTTTAGCTACAAAATGGCAGTTACGATTTTGTGGTCGTAATTATTTCAGTAACGTGCATTTAATTGATCTGAAAGGTCCTTACTTGTCATTATCGGCCATGGGGGTAGCTGACCAGTTTAACAAAAAAATCACTTTAGACATGGACACAAACATGCTAACAAATTTGTTATAACAACTCACCAGTTAAGAGGCTCCCAGAGGGTACCCCCTTCAGTAAAAGAGTGGTAAGATCGTGTTGCAATCGGATTACTCGTGGTATGGTCGAAGTGAGAACGTGATAAGCGTAGAAAGATCTTGATAACTTGAGAGATCGCAAAAAAAGTGCGATGAGAACGTGGTCTAATCGTAGCGGTATCGTTGTAGAAGCGTATTAATGAGGACGTAGTTCTAAGCATCGTGAAAGAAACGAAAATTTACATTTTCATGCCGCTCATACCGTGACATCACCACGATCTGGATTTATTTTAGATCGCAGTGAGCGTAGAGCGATCGTGGTCTAGTAGGACTAGGACTTAAACAATTGGGAACAAACGAAATAAATCTTTGAACCGTTCTCAAGTATTCATCTGGATACCACCATGGGACGGTACGACAGATGGAAGTACGGACAGATATCCAACCACCATGCCATGTAAAACTTCTAGCTCTACTGCGTGTAGTGGTGTATAATACAGTAGACAAAATGGTGACTGAGATATGGCTGGAAAAACAGTATGGCTAACCATGGTTTGTGGGACCAACAGTCAGTAGTTTATGTTTAATAACAGACACATAATTTGGGTATTTTATTTCATCAGATCGGGCCGAAATCCAACAACCACGCACCGTTTTGCCGATCTGTCAGATAACCGAAGTGGCGACAAAGGACCACAATGAAAACATCGCGCCAAAAACGGCAAGGTCGTTTTTAACGTGGGTGAAGTCGGAGGTCATTTTTTCCAAATTTTACAGGTCGCAGGTCGTTTTTAGAAGGTCCTCAGGTCGGAAGTCGCCTCTTTAAAGCCCGGAGGTCGCAGGTCGTTTTTTACCCTGCGGGAGCCTCAGTTAACTAACCTCAAATACCCTCGGGGATACTCTGTATTCCTGTGTTTGTTTAACTAAATCATGCAAACCTGATTGAAAAAGTTTTTTTTTGTTTTGATTGCTATTGATCGCTTTTGACAGGTAATTTTTAAAGACAAATTTACTTACTAGCCTTCAAAAAGCGTTCGGAATTCGGTGTTGACAGGGTTCGGTTTTGTCAGGTTTTATTAACGTTAAATGATAGGGTAATTTTTCGGGACTTTGAAAATTGTTCGGTTAAAACTGAAATTTGGTTTTACCAGGTTTCACTGTATTGTGAAATGTTCAAAAATATATAAAACATTATAGGTCACTGAACATTTTGAAATTCACAAGCTACAGGTTGTAACACAATTACGGATTAAACGATATTTGGAAGGCCATATAATTTACTCTCAATTTAAGATTGACTCTTGAATTTTAAGAGACAATTATATAGGATGAACGGATCATATAAACCGGAGGGAAAATATGATACATGCCCAAACAAAAAATATAAACGAGTCTAAATTGAAAACTACGTTCAAACCTATGATTGCGTTGGATAAAAACCGCAATTTTTATACGTGTGCATGTCAAACAAATTTCGTTGTAGAAGGGTCTAAAAACAGCACAAACAACATTTTCCAAAAGACCAAAAAAGTGAAAAAGTAGCCACAAGTTAACAATTTTTTTTTTCTTTCTGTGACGTATTAAATTTATATTCAGATCCATTTTGTTACATTTTGTGATCAATTTTATTTGGCAATCGTCAATGGCAGTCAGCAGGGTTAAAGAACATCAGTTGTTTGACCTGTTAGTCAAATGCGTTTTGTTTAAATATACTTTTTCTCTTTTTTGGTCTTTTGGAAAATGTTGTTTGTGCTGTTTATATATATATATAAAGTAAAATCACAAAAATAAATGCAATTAAGTTATATTAATTTGATGCTAGAAAAAAATCAATGTACAATATAATGCAATTGCTTTAAATGATAATCCATTTTCACTTTGACTGCAAAAAACAATTTTGATTTCAGAAATAATTTTGGAAACAATCGTGTTGATTTTTTTTTTTATCTTTGTCACCTTTTATCTTTTTATTATAAATAATTTACTCTTGAGAACTTAGGTACAAATCGCATAATTTCAGGACATATTAAAATATAATACCTTTATTTCAAAGAGTTAACTCGACAATGTACGGCCTCACACGGAAGATGTGCCCAAACAAAAAACTCTAACTGTGAAAGTCGTTTTGGTTCAGGATGGACAGCGAAAGGCAGCTGTTGCAGAAGGAGACCGTGTTGCGTGTTTGAGTATACAACCATGCAAGTCGTTGTCAGCTAATTGTATGTGCAGTTTATTACGTAAATATTAGCTAGATTATTTAGATGGTGGTCTTAGCTACATTTAGCCGAAGCATAGTTTGTCTTACTTCAAAAGTTCGTCGAGATAATTTATTTGACTTATTATACATGATATAATAAAACAAAATAAAACAACAAAGACAACAACACCCATCAATTACCGCATGGTAAGAGTTTATTTTGGTCGACATGTTTCGCCAACAAGTGTGGCGTCTTCAGGACAATATTATACAGATAAATGTATTTATATCTATAACGTCGTCATAACACCCGCCAAATTTGAACTTCACTGTTTGATTTCATGTATAATATTGTCCTGAAGACGTTACACTTTTATAGTGAAAGACAACTGTGGATACCTTAAAGTATCCACCAACTATAACCCAACCGCACGATAACCACTTCAGGTGTTGGTTCACCTTGTTCAAATCAAAGATGATATAATATAAAATATCATATATGGTGTGTCCTCTGACTGTTGGTGTGTATAATAACTTTTTAAATCCTAATATAAGTTGTGACATTCCCTGCTTAGATTTTATATACACTGTCAATTATATATGGTGCCAAAGAGACAACTCTCCATTCAAATACCAAATTAGAAAGTTAAACGTTATGGTAAAGGTACGACCATCAAGGAGCCTTGGCTTACACCGAACACCAAGTTAAAAGGACTTAAATATTACTAGTGTAAAACCATTCAACCTGGATAACCAAAGGGCTTATGGTTTATATCTTGAACAAAACAACCTTGAATTAAACATATAATACGGATTTTAGTTTTCAAAGTTATTGCATGATTGCATGATAGTTAATGGTGGTCTTAGCTACATTTAGCCGAAGCATAGTTTGTCTTACTTCAAAAGTTCGCCGAGATAATTTATTTGACTTATTATACATGATATAATAAAACAAAATAAAACGACAAAGACAACAACACCCATCAATTACCGCATGGTAAGAGTTTATTTTGGTCGACATGTTTCGCCAACAAGTGTGGCGTCTTCAGGACAATATTATACAGATAAATGTATTTATATCTATAACGTCGTCATAACACCCGCCAAATTTGAACTTCACTGTTTGATTTCATGTATAATATTGTCCTGAAGACGTTACACTTTTATAGTGAAAAACTTTTGATTTTTCAACCTTGTATACAACCATTCTCCATGTGAAATTGAAAAACCGTCTAAAAGAAATAATCCACAATGCTTTTCATCATAAAAATGGTAGCATACGCTATAAATTTATCACTTTGGGATACCATAAGGCATATTTTGTTAATAAGGAACAAAAGGGTAAAACATACTACACAGAGGAACAAGTGATCAGTATGCTGGAGTTTCTTATTGACAACATATTTGTTGAATTTGGAGGTAGACTTTTTCAACAAATTGTCGGCATTCCTATGGGAACGAACTGTGCGCCTCTCCTTGCTGACCTCTTCTTATTTTCATATGAATCGGAGTTCCTTCAGACACTTGTCAAAAACAAGAAGATCAAAGAAGCCAGGTTATTTAATTTCACTTTCAGATATATTGATGATGTTCTTTCCATTAACAATCCGAACTTTTCTGATTGGATTCCATTAATATACCCACCAGAACTAGAAATTAAAGAGACCACAGACACGGCTTCCTCCGCCTCATTTTTAGACTTATACCTCGAATTTGACATACACAGTCATCTCAGTACCAGAATCTATGACAAACGAGACGATTTTAATTTTGAAATTATCAATTTCCCCCACCTTAGTAGTAATATACCAACTTCACCTGCATATGGAATATACATTTCCCAACTTATTAGGTATTCAAGAGCTTGCAGCTCCTATTCAGACTTTGTAAAACGTCACCAGTGTCTGAGCAGAAAGTTGATGAACCAGGGGTATGTCAAAGAACGTCTCGTCCTTTTTCTAGAAAAGTTCATCGGAAGATACCAAGAACTTGTTGATAAATATTCCGTATCAACTTCACAAATAATACAAGATGGTCTTGAAGGATAGATTTTGCGTACTGACGTTTGTTATCATCTTAATTACGTATTATAGAATTCTTTTATAAGTCTTTTTTAGATAATCATTTGAAGTGACTCAGTGGTTATGTAAAACCACATACTTTGAACGGCAAAATTATTTCATTGATTGATATTACTTTTACTTAAGGATCTTGAATACTATGAATGACAAAACTATTTTATTCAATAACACTACTTTTTCTGTTTAGTCTGTTTTTCATGATATACATTTGACGTGAAACTGTACTTATGTATCCCGTCATACTTTGAACCACACCATTATTTTATTTATTATTATTACTTTTACTGTTAAGTCTGGTTTTTTGGTATATCTACTTTACGTGAGTCTGTATTTATGTATGCCGACATACGACAAAATTAATTTTATGTCTACCTGTGCGAATTTCAAACGCGCTATTTTACACCAGTAATGAAAACCTTCTATCATTTATGGGTAGACTTTACATAGATAAATTAAGCCGTATTTGACGTGAAACTGTTCTTATGTATCCCGTCATACTTTGAACCACACCATTATTTATTTATTATTATTACTTTTACTGTTAAGTCTGTTTTTGTTATATCAACTTTACGTAAGTCTTCATTTATGTATGCCGTCATACGACAAAATTATTTTTATGTCTACCTGTGCGAATTTCAAACGCGCATTTTTAAACCAGTAATGAAACCTTCTATCATTATGGGTAGACTTTACATAGATAAATTCAGCCGTATAAGAAAAGCAAAATGAGAATGTTAAATTAATGTGTGCCTTTTTGTGCTTCTTTGTTACATTTGTTGTTTATGTAGAGATATTAAGATGATAACACAATATTGACTGTTGTACCCCTATTTTTGACATTTTTACTCTTTGAGTATGTTTGTTTTGTTCATGCATCGTTGACAATTTAATGGAATTTGATGCGACTGTCATATAAGTGAGAGGTTTAGCTAGCTATAAAACCAGGTTCAATCCACCATTTTCTACATTAGAACATGCCTGTACCAAGTCAGGAATATGACAGTTGTTACCCATTCGTTTGATGTGTTTGGACTTTTGATTTTGCCTTTTGATTTTTGATTTTCCTTTTTGAATTTTCCTCGGAGTTCGGTATTTTTGTGTTTTTACCTTTTAACTTCAATCGGGAGAGATTATGTTTGATATACATATAATGAATACATCGTATGATAGGCCTGGAGTAACTTCTAGTAGTGCTTTGTTTAATCTTTGTATCATTGTCAATTTGCTTAGTTTTTATAATGTTTATTAAAGGAGATTCTGGCCTTTGTTAGTCTCGTATAAATCTATCTTAAGTTATGTTTATCTTTCGGAGTTAAGTATGACTTTAACTATCACCGAACTAGTACACAATTTCGTTTAGAGTCCCATTGAAGCACGCCTCCAGTTGTTTTCCGCTCTATGGTCGGGTTGTTATCCCTTTGAAACATATCCCAGTTCAATTCTCACTTTTCCTTTCATATACTTGAGATCTTTGTGTTAGTTCAGCGTGAAAAAAAAAATATTTAATATTAATAAGTTAAATGAATCCTTGCATCACTGTCAAATGAAAAAAAGAATTCTAATAAGAACCCTATTGGCTCAACGGCAAATTTCACATGTGACGCCGGACTTTCACTGGTTGGAAGAAAATCTATAATATGCGAGTCATCAGGCTGGAATGGGAAAATTCCACAATGTAGTATGACCACTAACTTTTTCCTTTGATTGGTTGTTGTATATATGTAACAATAATATTACATTTTTTTACTATCTTATTAACACATTAGGTAAAAATAATCTAATTTAATAGTAATCATAATATTAGATTTCATTTCTGCCAATTTGTTGGTTAGTTTAAGTAAACAATGACATCAAATGCACTATTTTTTGTGAGAGTTGGCCTACTTTCACATACGTTCTAAATTTGAGGGAGTAATTGGTGGTATGACACCTAAAGAGACAAAAAAGTTGATTAATAATCTTTTATTTTGTTCTATTCTTAATCCGTAGTCAATTTGTAGTTAAAATCAGCCTATCTGAGCATTATGCGACTTATATTAAAAAATTCACAGCTCAATTTAAACTGACTGTGATGTTTGACTTTAATAGAAAATATTTGAAAATTTCATTTTGGCCTACAGGAACATTAACTTTCAATATCAAGATCAGTTTTTTTCTGATTTTTCCTTGTTTGTTCTACTTCTTTAAAAACTTTCCACAATTTTTGCAATGAATTTAGTACAAAATCCAAGGTATTGAAGTGTCAAGGAATATTGACCCATCTTTTTTCATCTGGTGTCAGTAAAGTACTACAAATTGATCAAAAGTGCAGTCATGGTCAATTAACTGTTTATCTACATCAATTAATAAATTCTAAGATATAAAAATTTCATTTGGAATAATAAATGGTACTTTTGTGAGTTTCTGCAGTGTTTACATTAGGCTATGCTACCTGCCAAGTACATAGTATGACGCAATGATATAAGGGGTAAAAATCAAATAATTCCATTAAATCTACATCACAAAATTTGTTTGGGGGTAGTAAACAACCTATGTTTCAACGTTTAACACCACAGACTAACTTTCTGTTTATTTATAACATTATTTAGGACATGTTTTTCTATAAAAAAAGCATATTGTCAGGATGGGAAAAGCTAAAAATAGCACAAACTCAAGTTGTAGGCTCTAAATTTGCAATATGCGACATTTTGCCCCCAAAAAGATTGAAATGTGGCTACTTTTATCTTAAATGATCAGGTAAGACAAAACAACACAATTGTTTTCTGATTTTGATGTTTCATCGCATTTTTCTTAAAGGTGTCATACCACCAATTAAAAGTCCCTATCTGTTTAACCAAATTTTATAATTTTCACAGCTTTCTTAATATTTTACCTTAAGTTTAACTTCATAGAAACCAGGTATATCCTGAATTGTACATGTATCAGCTTTATGTCTGCCAATTTTTAGCAGGTGTTTATAATCATATAAAAAATAAAAGGTATTTCGAATAGAGGTACCACTAAAAATAACGCCTGGTTTTCTGGAAATCTTAAATTAGTATACTATGGAGTGCACTGATCCTTAATTTTGAATACGAACTCATAAACAAGTACATTTTAGCTCAAAATGGTCTTAATATATTTCTCTTTCACCAAAAGTTTCATTTCTGCCAATTTATTGGTAAGTTTAAGTAAACAATGACATCAAATGCACTATTTCATGTCAGAGTCGGCCTACTTTCACATACGTTCTAAATTTGAGGGAGTAATTGGTGGTATGACACCTTTTGGGAATGATGTACTTTCGGAAATTATCAAATAAAACTTGTATTCTAATATTTCGAAAATGGAAGATTTAGTTTTCAAAATCCATTAAAACGCTAGACACAGTAAGGAATATTTTTTTTCGATTACAGTCACGGAGCAATGCGTAACAACATTGTTTAATGATAGGCTTTGATAAACAGATTGAAAAGTGTTGAGTTGCTTCGAAACGGACATTCTTTTAGCTCCTGGACACTAAATACAGCTAGCGAGTTGCACAAGAGAACATATGATAAGTGAAACCATTGGTTATTTTAAATTGGTATATGGCTTGTGTCCATGTAGAAATAGAAAATAGAAATATGACAGGAAAAAATAAGCTTTAAAATCAAATAACCTTGAACAAAGTGTTTTGTAAGATAGTTAGGAAAGGTAATTAAAACATTTAATGTTTTTTTTTATATTTTCAGTAAAAATATTGTGTCCTGAGACGGTGGCATACTTTGGTGGGTCAAAGTACATATTCAAATGTAGCGGGGCAACTTGGATCAATGCTGAGGTATGCAATATAATATTTTGATACACATTTGTCTGTTTTGCAACGTACCATGAAATGTGTATTACGTCAAAGGATTATCCTATATCAGGAATAAATTACCTTAGCAGTATTTGGCACAACTTTTTGGAATTTTCGATCCTAAATGCTCTTCAACTATTTTCTTTTTTGGCTTATTAACTATTTTAATCTGATCGTCATCGATGGATCTTATGTAGACAAAACATGCATTTGGCGGATTGAATTTATAATGCTGGTACATCTTGTACACTACTAGGTCGATGCTAGTTGACGTTTCGTCCCGGAAGGCATCACCAGAACAGAAGTCAGTACTTCGGTGTTGACATGAATATAAATTATATTGTCATTTTTATAAAATTTCTGTTGGAAAACTGATTTTTTCGAAAAAAATACGGATTTTCTTATTCAAGAAAAGATTACCATTGCCGTATTTGACACAACTTTTCGGAATTTTTAGTCCTCAATGCTCTTCAAATTTGTACTTGTTTTGCTTACTATTTATTTTTTATCCGAGCGTCACTGAGGAGTCTCATGTAGACGAAACGCGCGTCTGGCCTCCTGGTAACTGGTTCTCTATATTCCTATAGTGCTCTTCAAGTAAAATATATCTAAATCATGAAATTTTGAATCTGCATTACCCGACAAATTCACAAACTAGAAAATTTAAAATAAGGAGAAAAATCGCGCTCCAAATGGAGCACAGATGAACGTGAAAAATGTATTAATCAATATGTTTTCACTTTTTACCAGAGGGTACATTAATGTCTTCCTGGCATAAAAAAAATGAGTGGAGTCTTCCTTTGTCTATATATTGTTAAGTGATCTAGTAATTAAACTATGTACTGATCATTTTTTAATGTTTCGTCACATCTAACATTGTTACATTTTTGAATTGACGGAGCCTTATCAACAAATGCATACTTACACTGGGTCGATGCCACTGCTGGTGGGCATCACAAGCCTAGTAGTCAGCACTTTGTGTGATGACATAAATCATCAATGATATGGTTATATTTATAAATTAACTGTTTACAAAAGTTTGCATTTTTGAAAAACTCAGGTTTTTCTACCTCAGGCATAGATTCCCTTAGCTGTATTTGGCGAAGCTTTTAGGAATTTGGGTCCTTAATGCTCTACAACTTCGTACTTCTATTGACCTTTTAAACTTTTTTGGATTCCAGTGTCACTGATGAGTCTTTTGAAGACGAAAAGTGCGTCTGGCGCATTTACAAAATTTATTCCTGGTTTCTATGAACCCTTCCAGATCACCAGATATCACCTTCAGTATTTGAAAGGTCTCGTGGTTCTACAAAATAAACATTTGAAAAGGAGAAACCACTTACTTTTCCAGATCACCGGATATCACCTTCGGTATTTGAAAGGTCTCGAGATTCTACAAAATAAACCTATGAAAAGGCGCGACAAAGGAACAAATCTAAACGGTAAACATCTTATATTACCCCGTATTTATATTGTTACGTGAGGATAACAAATATATACCTGGCTTGGTATCAAGTATGATTACTGTCGTCGTCCGATGAATAAGCCGTTTCAGAATCTAATGCATCCTGGGTAATATTTTCAAAAGCGTTCACCAAAGCGTTTTGATTGGTTTAAAATGTTATAAACAATGGAAATTCAACCAATGACGTAACGTTAGTTTCACTTTGGGGTACGAACAATGAAATTACCCATGATGCTTTAGATTCTGATACGGCCAATTGTACGGGTGTAATGTAGAAGTTTTGAACCTGAAAAAATCGAAAAAAGGATTATTTATGCAAGGATTAATTGACCAAACTTATCTGAATGTTTGTTATCGAAATTCACTTTAGCTTCGTATATCATTTTTGTTTACCAATTTTATTCATAAACGAGCCTTGATTTTAACGTATGCTCGTCTTGTGTACAAAATGATAAGCATGGTATGGTTGATGAAATGCTAAACTAATATCAATTGTTGTAGGCTAACTGCAATGTGGATGGTGGACATTTGGCTTCTATTGAAACTGCTGAAGAAAACACTTTTTTATTAGACATTATTGTATTGGTGGCGAACAGGATAGGATTACCTGGTAGGAAAATAAGGAATTGTTTTTATTTTTTTCGTTTTATTTTCTGCATCAATTGACACAGAAAATAATGAGATCAATCGATTGTCTGATTACATTATTAAATTTATTATTCTTAAGTTTGTAAGACCGCTGATCGTGTGCACATTTGTATATCAGAAAAATGTGCATTAATTTGTGGTTCATAGCGAAAAAAAGATTATGAGCGGGATATTTTCTTCTTGCCCCTACACAGTTAAAGTGGGTTTCTCTACAGAAAATTGTTCAAATATCAATTAAAGTGTATATTTGATATGAAATACTTCATTTTGCTAAAGTGTCCAAGTGTTGATGGACGAACGTGTTTTTTGATGAAGAAATGAGCGGTTATTGATTGATCACTTATCAAAATTACCAAAGATGGAGCAGGCGCACTAAATTTTGGTAATAAGATATAACGTATTACCCTAAAATCAAAAGAATACATGTAAGTCATATGAAACGAGTGTCTGGTGAAAAAAATGGTTATGTAATGCTTGAACCTATGCAGGAACATATTATACAATTAGTCTTCTGTTCACTATTTTATTATTTTTACGCCAAATTATAGTGCAATCGTCATTTTTTGTGTTCTCTTCGCCTGTTAAGAAGTAAAAATATGACAGTTTATTAACTGTCGTGTTTTGAAGCCGTAGTTTACCGATTGTCACATAACAGTAAGCAATCAACACAGACGCATGGCTATTGAGCACGTGTATAGCATGAACAATGATATAATAGTTTATTTCAGTGACAGATCCATACGTATTGCAATTACCGGAATTTAACGAGATGGGTCACACTAAGGTCAATTTGAATACGAAAAATATGTCGTCTAATTACGTCCTGAAACATTGGGAATCGAGCAATTCAAAAATGTAAACTTCTTGTTAATATGAACAAATGAAAGAATTTTCTTCAGAAAAAAGTATATGTACAATGAAAACTATCCATTTAGGTATAAAACAAACATATAGCTTTTTTGCATAATTTTATTTTTAATTCGAGGTTTCATATAACTTTTAGTCAACTTTTGATTTGTTTACTCATATTATGCTGCTCGAGAGTAAAGTAGTCCCCTGGCTCCGATTTTAAATAAATGTATTACGGAAATCTAATTACCCAGCAAAATGGTAATTGACAAGCAATACTTAATTCAGAAAGTGATAACTTACAATTATAGCCTGTGTATGTGGTTGACACAATGATTTATTATATACTCAGACTAGATAGCATATAAATTTTACCGTATGATAATAACACTAAATTGACGTTAATTTCATAGTTTTCGAATTGATGCTTAGCGGGCTGATATGAAAAGATTATCACATGCTTCTATTGTTATCACATGCCTTTCCGTAACGTTATCACATGGAATTCCGGTGATACTCGGCCTATTCCGGAAAATACACCTCAATGCTACGTTTTCAGTGAAAAACAGTACAAAGTAGTGTACAAAACAATTATTTGATTACTTGAAAGTATATTGTGTTATATAAAAATAAAGAAAAAAAAATAAATGAATGCATTTTTTTTCTGAAACATATTTAGTGTAAACAATATTTTTATTATGATAAAAATATTGTTTACACTAAATATGTTTCAGAAAAAAACATATTTTAGACAGTTTCTTTAAAAATAATGACTTTTCCAAACAATGTTCACAATTATGAATATTGTTGAATATTTTTTTGTGGATTCGTTCATACTAATATGTTTTTGTTTCTTTCTGTTGAGGCATATGGTAGAAAGATTTCATATTAAATGTATCACATTTTGGGTCCGACGTCCGTGGACGTTTTTACTCTTTAAACTTCTGGAACCTTGTATCAATATATGAATCTGTTATTTTTCTTTACTGTTGAAGCATATTATGAAAAGATCGAAACATGTCATTTTTCATATCGCATGTATTATCAAGCCATGCTGATATTTAATCTAGGGCTGATAATACATGCGATATGAAAAATACTATGTAATAATCTGTTAAATTGACCTAAAACAAATGTATAGACCTAGGTCGATATACTTCTTTTGGTCGATATAGCCTGTATAAACCTAATAACAAGTACAAAAGTTGAATAGCATTGAGGATCAAAACTCCAAAAAAGTTGTGCAAAATACAGCTTACGTAATCTATTGCTGTGATAAGAAAATTTTTAGTTTTTCGAAAAGTTTTGTAACAGGATGAAACAATGACCATACCATTGATATTAATGTCAACACCGAAGTGCTGACTACTGGACTGGTGATAGAAATTAATGACTTTGCATTCATAACAAATACAATATTCTTGTTGACATTATTTTTTTTTCATTTGGAAGAAATTCATGCAGTTTGAAAAACTTGTTTCCAGTCCTGTTTTTATTTTGCATTTCAATAGAACAATCTTACTTATTATGTTGATATTATTATTTTAAGCATATTTCTGGATTGGCCTTACAGCCAATACAGATGAATTGCCATATAAATGGTTGTCTGGTGAACCACTTAACTACAGTAACTGGTATCAAGGACCACCACAGCAACCAGATAATGTAAATCTCCTGGCTGACACAGATGTATCTGCACTCTGTGCTTTGATACATTTCGACTATGCTTTGAACTGGGGTGACGAATGGTGTGGTTTAGTAATACGTTCCGTTTGTGAAATTTGGTGAGAAAAATTGAACCCCCATTTACTTTGGTTGAAAAGAGCACATTTAAACATGAACAACATATTATACAACTTCTTCCTTTAAAAAATAAAAGGGAAAAAGGAAAAAAGAAAATTTAAATTGTTTTACCAAATCAGGAATATGACATTTTCTTTGTAGTTCATATGTTTGTTATCCACACTATATAAAGTAGATGCGATTTTATTGCCAATGAGACAACTCTCCACAAGAAACCAAATTAAACAGATATTTAAAACAACTAAAGGTCACCATATGGTCTTCAACATTGACCGAATCCCAAACCACACAGTCAGCTATAACAGACCCAGAAATGTCTAGGATCGTTAAAGGGTAAATGAAAGGCAAATGTAGCCATAATTAACATTACAATTTAGCTTAACTGATTTGTATCGGCCATTCTGATGTTTGGTTGGGAAAAGTCTCTGTATACGACTCACACACTCAATAATGACAATTTTTAAAAATGTTTTCTCGTTGTTATATATGTTTCCTATATCGGGTTGTTTATGTAGTGGTGATAAATTGTCGTAAGACATCTTTTTTAGATAGAAACAGGTAGCAACGATACAGCATTACAATTATCATAATTAACTGCATATTTAAAAAAAAAGGTTTGCTACCTTAAAACAAATAAGTATGTCAAATCTGACATTTATTATTCTGCCTGTTGTAGATTGACATAATACCTGTCAGTTTGAGAGAGTCATATACATTATTTGAGGACGACAGGCTATTTGCCTATTTTGCAGCCAAATGTGAATTATCTGAGAACGATATGTTTTCATTTCTAATAAAATATTGAGAGACTTAATACAAAACGTTCTTAGTTTTATAGTTCCAGATGACATTTATATATTAACTTCAATCGAGAATAATATAACCTCAAATTTCAAAAGTCAGGGATGAATACACTTTTGTTATTTCTGGCTTATAGTTGTATCCTTCTATGTATTTGACTCTCTTATAGAGTTTTGTCTAATTAGCAATTATTCAACATCTTTTTATTTTATATTTTCCCTTGCTTGTTAATAATTGTATAGTGAAGTAGTGATGATAACATTGGGAACTAACATGTCCAGCAGGAAATATATCGACCCAGTACTCATTAATTAAAATAGCACGTTTGATACATACCATCGCGTTTCTTAGTGCTTTCCGCAATTGCCCTCAACGGGAAACGCAAAGTCTAGAGGTGTGTAAATGTATGTAAATAGAAGGAGCTACATAACCAATACATACATAAAAAGCCATTCAAGACCAACCACATATGAATATCGTATTTTGTCCTTTTGAGCATGATGAAGTATGTGTCTTGCATATTTGAACGAAGTTGGTCTCTGACTTTTTAGAGTGTTCAATAATGTAATAATAGAACATGTTTTTTTAATAATACTATAACACACATCATTTGTGTGTCGCTTCTTATCCTTCCACAATAAGTTAATCATCGTGGCTTTGTGTCCTACATGTACCATGCATAGTATCATATGTCATACTCCGTTTGGGATATTTTGGGAGAAAAGATAATAAAGGCGTCCGGATATTGTTTCCGTCATCGGTTGGACTTTTAAGTAATAGACTTCCCATTTAGGACGGTTAAATGATACATAGTTTTCATGAGGGTCGTAATGGGGTACCTTCATGACGAACAACGGTTTAAGTTCTTCCAAATGACGTAAATGGTAATTTTAGGAGTATGACGATACACAATGATATAATGTACACTTTCTTTTCGACGATAAAAACATCGACTGGTATTGACGAATCACGTTTTTTTTTCTCTTCTAAATTAACGGTAGCGATAACTAATTGAGACCTCTGACGAATCACAATAAGAATATGTTACCAACTAAGTTAAAATGTATCCATTTTGAGGGGAATTTGTAGCGGGGATGGCTTTTTGACGCCTGATGTTAAAGTGTATTACTACCCTCTTTTCATACGGGTGCTTTGGGAGCAGGACATATTTCCCCCACGTTATCTGTATACCATGAACATACATATACTATACATAAAGTGTACATCGTATTTGCTATTTACTATCACTTCAAAGTTAACGGCCAACGGCGGTAGTATATATTACATGCTTAACTTTTAGGCTATTTGATCAACATATTTGTGTACTATACATAAACGGAAAACTTTTATTTTTTCCCCTCTTTTTAGGCTGTTTGTTTGTTATCTATTTCAACTATACTTGATCCATTCTATTCAACTGATCCATATGATATTTATAAAAACAATTTTATATATTTGTAAGAACTTAAATAGTCCTCATTGATCCTTTTTTTAAATCTCATTTGTTGTATTGTAATGAAAATTATTGATGTTATTTTTACTTAGGGCCCATAATTCGAAAATACAATATCGTCTTCTTCTATTACATCATGTACATGTATTTAGAGATTATAATATATGTGTGTTCACAGTATATGGGGAAAATAACGGATTAATGAGGTGGTAAGTAAACTGGCTGTACCTAGCTAGCTGTACAAATTAACTCATCATTTGTACCCGGATTGAAATTTTGTATTTGCACCACACGCGTGTTTCGTTACAAATGATTCATCAGTGTCGCTCTAATCAAAACAGCGAGTAAAAGAACACCGAAATAAAGAACGAAATTAAAATCCATTGTAACCAAAAAGTTATACAAAAAGTTGCTTATTACATTCATAATGTTACGGTAATGTCGTTAACCAAGTCTAAAAATATATAAAAATATACATATAATCCGGAGGTATTCAATGCATGATATTAAATTGATATCTAAAATGAGATGAAAGATACCAGAGGGACAGTCAAACTGATAAATTGAAAATAAACTGACAACGCCATGACTAAAAATGAAAAGGACAATCCGACAAACAATAGTATACACGACACAATATAGAAAACTATAGAATAAAAAAACGAACCCCACCAAAATGGTTGATCTTATGTGATCCGGAAGGGTGAGTAGATAATGCTCCACATGTTTCACCCGTCTTGTTGCTTATGAGATATCAAATCCGGTAAATAGTCTAATTCTTAGGTCACATTTATGAAAGGAAAGGGGATTGTAGTTACGGCGTAAGAAATATATCCGATATCATTTTTGAAACGGTTATTCCATGACGGTCAACCAACTGGTGATGGCGTCCGTAAAATTTACGAAGACGATTTTAACTTCACCATTTGGAACTCTTGATTTAATACCTTCCTTTTAAGCAACAACTCTCTATTAAGAAAATCATGATAGGAAGCACGGGAATATCGTATCAGTTTGGAGATATCTACACCGTATGCAGGTGCTGCTGGAATGTTGCTACTAAGACATGGAAAGTTCACAATTGGAAAGCTGAAATCTTCTCTTTTGTCGTAAAGTTTTCTAGATGTAAGTCAAGATATGAGGCCGACTTAACTGTATTTGTTGTATTCGTTATCGCTAGTTCAATGGAATAGATGCATTCGACATAGTCACCAAACTTTGAATTATCTACTAAAAGAACCTCATCTATATAGCGAAAATTAGAGTTAAAGGATATTGCTAACTTCTTATCTTTCTTACTAAGAAATTCCTTGATGAAGTCAGTCTCATAATAATGAAGAAACACATTAAAAGGTTACACTTTAGGTGCAATACAACCAAATCAGAGTACGTCCCATCTAGTTGCATACGAAAAAGGATCGACGAGATGTTCCCTTGATCTTGACAGTTGTAGGAAATAAATTTACATGTCATTGTTGTAGAACTAATCTGGGTAATTAGCTTATATCTTGGATTTTGCAAAGCACCATTATTATTGTAGTTGGAGTTCTTTTGTTGTATTTAGGTATCGCAGCTTAAATTTATTCGTTCATAATGTGTTTTAATTTACGGTTTTTAATTGAGTTAAGCCTTCCAATTGATATATTTTATCGTGGGTTTTTCTATGTTGTGATGTTATAATATTGTTTCAGAAAAAGGGAGAAGGTTTGGTACCATTGACACGTTTATTATGGTTGCAAATTTTTGCACCTGTTCTAAATCAGGAATCTGATGTACAGCAGTTTGTTTATGTAATTGATACGTGTTTCACGTATCTCGATTTTCATATAGATTAGACCGTTGGTTTCACCGGTTTAAATGTTTTTACACTAGTAACTTTGAGGCCGTTTATAACTTTTTGTTCGGTGTGAGTCAAGGCTCCGTGTTAAAGGCATTACATTAACCTATAATGGTTTACTTTTATATATTGTCATTTGGATGGAGAATTGTCTCATTGGCTCTCACACCACATCCTACTATATTTATTGAATATTTTGAATTCTTGAGGTTACAAAAGCATGTACAAAGGTAGAAAAGAAGTGAACATTTGATTAATTTCTAGTGATGGGCATTTTCTTATATTAAATGAAATAGTATGTTAGATTTGAGTCTATAGTACTTGACAGAATAAAGATTTCCTCATGTCAATTATATCTTTATTCAAAACAAAGATTAACTCTGCAATTTTTAGGAAAAGTGCAAATTTAACAAACACTTATAACTATCCTATTGAAATACACATCTTTCGACTTTTCTAATTGTTTGATTTGATGCTTCGTTATAACTATTGATGTTGCGAAGATACCTTTAATTCATTTGATGTAAACTATAAAAAAGAAGAAAATTTAGACAAAATAAAATAAAAAATAAATTGATGAAAATTGAAATTTCAAAGCATTAATAAACTAGTAAACACATTATAAAAATTGACTTCTTGATTGCTTAAATTGAGTTTTAATTGTATCAATTCATCAAATAAGAAGACTTTTAAAGAAAAATATTCATTAACACGCAACAATTCTAGCTACAACTAGACTTCTTGAATAGCTTTAATGACTAGTTCATATTTATACGAGGATGACTTTAAGCAAGAGTTTCTGATGACGACTGAAAAGAAGATACCAGTATCTTAAAAGTTCATTTTCCACTATATAGATGATTTCATCTCACTGCATAAATAGTGCCAAATGTTTGACAATGTTAGACTGGTTTTTTTTCTATTGAAGTTAAAATAAAAGATATTGTTGACTCTATCACGTATCATGCAACTGAGGATGAGGGTTGGTTGAGAACAAATGTTACAACAAAAAAGACGAGCATGAATCAACCCATAAAACACTGTTTACTACCAAAACACGAACTTGTTTATCCAGCAGCACCTGCATACGGGGTATATATCCCCCGATTGATACGATATTCCCGTGCTTGCATTTCCTATCATGATTTTTTTATAGAGGGTTCCTGCTCACAAGGAAGCTATTAAACTAAGAGTTCCAAATGGTGAAGTTGAAATCATCTCTACGTAAATTTTACGGACGCCATCACGAGTTGGTCGACCGTTATGGAATAACCGTTTCACAAATGATATTGGATTTGTTCCTTACGTCGTAACTACAATCCCCTTCCCTTTCATAAATTTGACCTACCGAATTAGACTATTTACCGGATTTATTATCACATAAGCAACACGACGGGTGCCGCATGTGGAGCAGGATTTGCTTACCCATCCGGAGCACCTGAGACCACCCCTAGTTTTTGGTGAGGTTCGTGTTGTTTATTCCTTAGTTTTCTATGTTGTGTCATGTGTACTATTGTTTTTCTGTTTGTCTTTTTCATTTTTAGCCATGACGTTGTCAGTTTGTTTTAGATTTATGAGTTTGACTGTCCCTTTGGTATTGTTCGTCCCTCTTTTATTTCTATGTAGCAAAATTATAGCAACACCTGCATATCTATACTGCTAAAGGAGGCAACGAATTAACTTTAACATTATATAATATTTAAAGATATTTTTTATTAATTTCATGAAAATATGCAACATCCACAACACTTGTTTAATATGAATCCCTACTTAGTTACACATGAAACGAACCATCTAATTAATATTCATTTTCAATGCCTTTTTACTATAAAATATATTCATGTTTTGTTATCTTGGGGTCCTTGACTTAGTAATTACCTGAAAAATATACTGAAAATGCATTCTTGCTAAAATTAAATAAGTCAATAGCATAAATACTATTTTTTATATAACTACATGTTTTTGATTTGTCACATTTGTAGTAATAATAATTCAACAAATTCTTTTAATAATACTTTTTTATTTTAAAATAGAATTTGTTGAATATTACTACAAACATGACAAAGCAAATAGTATGTATGGATTATAACATGTATTGAAGTTTACAAAATTTAGAGCAAAACAAATCATAGAAAACAATTTAATGAAACATACCTTGTAAAATCTTAAATTGTGTTAAAAATTGTCGTTTAGGACTCAATGCCGTCACGTCATTTGGAATCGGTGCAAAATATCAATAAACTCTTTGTTTTGCCCCGGGAATTTTGAAGTTATTGCATATGCAAACCCAAACCTTGAAGGTATTCATAACAAATATGTTATAAATTATAACTATTGTACATCACCCACATATGGCTATATAAATAGGTAAATCATCATCGTAACATGTGATTGTTGGTTGTTGGTAATAACAAATCCAGGGACAAATATTTCATGCAAATTTAGGAAGTGACTATTATCAATACATTAACATACAATGCATATGAATAGGTAGGGTTACTCGATCAGGGGGTTAGGTCTTGAAAAAGGCCACCCCCACAACCAAACCATTGTGAATACTCCACTTGTTAGGCAATACACAGGTATGGATCAAACCCTTTTTAAAAGGGGGATTTAAACCATGGTTTATATGGTTTTTTTTCAAATCATGCATTGATATTTCAAAAAAGGGGAGCTCCAATCACAGGAACCATCTTTAAACAAGCCCAATTACTTTGCCTTTGGACATGTTACTGTGCAAGAGTGTGGTGTATTAGAACGTCGTTTCATACCCGTATGCACAAATATAACAAATGTAAACATTTTTCCTTCAAAATCTTGGACGGATAAATGATTATTCTCATGTCTGATAGGCATGTTTTAAAATATTATTCATTTCTACTCACCAATTGTAATTTCCAGCTCAGCTTATATTGTACTGTAGTTTCCTTCTACCATGTCAAAGATTTTGTGTAATTAAATCAAGTTTGACTTTTGAAGCGCTGACACTGCTGACATGCGACATGAATGCAACAAAAGTAACATTAAATTGTTTACGATCGTAGAATTATTTTCCGTTTCTAATCAAACTTGTCAGATTTGATTAATTATCATCGGAAAATGTCCCTAATGAATAGTAATTCAAATTAAACCAGCTTTATTATGCTGTATTCATGTAACATAAATAACCTGGTCCGTAAATGTACTTCAGGTACACTGACGTATAAACGTTTTCTGGATAATTTATCAAATCTATTTCAAATATGTCGAATGAATTCATAAGCCTTTTTTTTAAGCATGAATAGTAGTTCTTTAAACTGTCACTTGTTACAAAGAATCTTAGTTTCTTTTCTAATTATCGCCATTGTCACTGAGAAACTAGTTCACATTTTTATTATTTTGCCCATTTTATTTGGACTTAAGACAAGAACTAATAATATCATTTTGAAGCCTTAAATTAACGGTACCAATAGACACCGAATTTTACTTATATTAAATGGCTCAAATATGATTCCAAATGAAGAAAACATTAGTTTATTTCTGATGGTACAATGGTTCATTATTAAATCTAAAAGGTTAACAAACTGACAAATCACACAATAAACCTATAAGCATTTTGCCTTATGAGTGGCATTGTTTCCTTACTTTTCAGTTCATTATGTAACTGACATTTTCAATATTTTTATTACACATGTAACAAATATAAACAAGAAGATGGGTTAGGATTGCAATGAGAGAATTATCCACAAAAGACCAAAATGACAGAGACATTAACAACTATAGGTCACCGTACGGCCTTCAACAATGAGCAAAGCAAATACCACATAGTCAGCCATAAAAGGCTCCGATATAACAATGTTAAATAATCCAAAGGAGAAAACTAACGGACTTAATTTGGATAAAAAAAAAAAAAACGAAAAAAACAAATGTATCACATAAACAGACGACAACCACTGAATTACAGGCTCCCGACTTGGAACAGGCACTATTACTTAAATAATGTGACGGGGTTAAACATGTTAGCGGGATCCCAACCTTCCCCTAACCTTAAACAGTGGCATAACAGTACAACATAAGAACGAACTATACAAATCAGTTAAAAAAGACTTAACTCATCAGATGGACAAAAATACAAGTGGACGTGCCCGGGTACTTATACATTCCGACAACAAAAAGACACTAGGAACATACCTGAGAGTACTCGGAATAGCATGTATTTTTTTATTTCTTTGTGTATAATATATTTAATTTAACAAGGAGACAGATTGATATAAGCACGTGTTGCTTGTTTCTAAATCCTAATTGCGAATGTGTTTATAAAATTTACTTGTATTATTCACAATAATATAGTTTACATCAAGCCCGACACGTGAGCACCCCTCTTCTCCCTTTCTTTACATAAAACTCAAAACTAAAATAAAATGTTGAATCATCACCAAAAGTATCCCAAAAGTGTAACAGGATCTTACGATTAAAATAGCTAAGAAGTGTGTAAAGTTTTAAGCAATAACCATAACTTGTGTATGAGACACGGCGCGGAAAAAAACCCACAACCCTGTTTTAGTTCCAAAGTCACGTTACTCAAAACGTTTTAATCTGATTTTTTACCAAAAAGTATACAGATTGTTTGACCATCATCTGAAATAAATATGTTAAGTGTCAGGAAAAAATAAGTCGTTCTCAAGTTACGTTGCGACATTTTTACGCCGGACAGACAGACGGACGCCGGACATTTGTATATGTATGAGTGCCAATGAGACAACTCTTCATCCAAGTCACAATTTATAAAAGTAAACTATTATAGGTAAAGGCACGGTCTTCATCACGGAGCATTGGCTCACACCGATACGCTATATACAAAATGAGAAACGAGAAACACTTATGAACCACATCAACAAACGACAACTAATGAACATCGGATTCCTGACTTAGGACGGGTGCTAACAATTGCAGCGGGATTAAACATGTTAACGATACCAAATCCTCTCCCTGACCTGAAACAATAGTGTAACATCACAACATAGAAAGACACAATGGTCTGCTTAATAAAAAAAACTGAAAAAAAACTGTTCAAAGTTATTACCTTTAATAGTCTTTTTTTTTTACAAATTGTGACTTGAATGATATGGAGAATTGTCTCATTACCACTCATACCAGGGACATCTTCTGATATCTATTAAATATCACCTGTCTGTAGTGCTTTGTTTTTAATCCTAAGCCTTTACACTCACGATCAGCTGAATCTCATTTGTTTTGGGCCATATAATTTTTACTTGTGTGTAAGCTGTGATATATACGCATTGATTTTGTATGAAACTTTTAGATGACAATTTGAAAAAAAAAAACAAGTTAATCCAGTGGCTCATTTTGCAGGTTTACGATTTTTATTTCTTGAGAAATATAGTACTAAATTAAATTTTGTCAAATGGTAAATATATGTATCTCTATGAGGGGTGAAGCTTACATATACTATCTCTGTTTAAAGAAACGAACTATACCCACAGACCATACCTTGTCAGTGACCTTGACCCTAGTATATAAGCACCTGTTCCATAATAACTTGTCATAATTTAAAGCAAGTTTGTGTCGACCAAAAATAAAACCCAGTGGAAAAGGGTGGGTCTGACTGATAATCCCTAGGGTGGGAATTAATTACTTTCGAGCCTCAGGCTCATATTCTAAGAATGACCTTCATCCTGCACATCCAAGATATGCTTGGATGAAGGAACATTCTTATTCATATTTCGCCTTCGGTCTCAAGTAATGAATTAGCTTGTTTAAAGTGTAGACACAAACTAAAAACAATTTTTATATAAATGCCAACATTTAATAAAGGATAAAAATCACAAGATCATCCAGTAACTACAACTGAAGAAAAGTGTTTTAGTACTGATATATTTTTGTAGGTTCACGGTTTAGTTCACCTTCTTTCAAGATTTATCTTTAGTTTCATTAATATATATAGACAGCAGTTCATTAGAAAATGATGTATTTCGAGTGTCACAACATATGAAAAAATAGAAAATGTCACTAGAGGGAGAAAACACACAAACAAGACCAACAAGAATAACACTCTGGTTAAAAAAAACCACGCTACACTGAAAACAAATTAAATATCAAGAACCCTGATAAACCGCGGGTAAAATAAGGTGTACATGAACGGTAACAAAGTGATATTTGCTATTCATTCGAATTCACTATTTGACTGAGAATCAAATCGGCCACTTTTCATCTTTGGTTGTCATGGTATATCGTCTGTATAAGGAATGTGACTTTTAAATTACTCTGACATTACCTCTTATTTATATACGGAAGCACTAGATATAGGAAAGATTTGGTATGAGTGCAATTCACAATGAGACAACTATCTATCCAAGTCATAAATTTTAAAAGAGTATACCATTATAGGTCAACTTGAAGGTACGGTCATCAAAACAGAGCCTTGGCTCAGACTGAACAACATGATATGAAGGGTCACCAAAAATGACTAGTGTTAAACCATTCAAACTAAAAAACCAGCGATCTAATCTATTACAGAACTGTGTTACATTTTAGTCTTGCCTTGGTTGCTATGGAGAATAAGAACTTGATTGTTACCGGAGACAGTGGTGTTGGTAAAACATGTCTTCTTATTTCCTACACCACCAACGCTTTTCCAAGTGAATATGTCCCTACCGTGTTTGACAACTACACTGCAAATGTGATGGTGGACAGGAAACCATATGGGTTAGGACTTTGGGATACTGCTGGACAGGTAATAGTACTGTAGAACACACTATATTTCTGTTTGTTCTAGTACATTTAGTTGTAAGGGTCTGCATTGTCGGGGTGTTAATTTCTTTAGTGTTTAATTGTTAGGCTATTATTCTTTATATTTCACACCATTCTCTATTGTTTATATTTTAACACGCTATTAATCGCTATTCTACTTTTATTTTTGTCGGTTTAATAAACGTAAAAAGCTGTCAAATTCATGTTCACCGATTTCACTCAAATTCTCATATTTGATTAATATCACACTTAAATGTATATTTTAATTATTAGAATTGGAAAAAAAATATTACAGGGCATAGGTTTGATAATACTTTTCAGCATTTCATCTGTGTTTTAGTTTAGACGCCATCTAATTCGCCATCGCGGTGACCTTCTAAGACGGTACATAACCCGACAAAACATAAATCTAGATATAAATAGATAGCGAAATCGTGCCATTGGATTTTCTAGGTCTGTATTTCATTAATAGCTGACCACATCTATTTCATGCGTAACCCACTCTAGTTAAGGGGTTAAATTGAAGGTCACATAAATACGGATTCAGTGAGGTATAATTTTTCACTCACAAGTGAATAATTCAACGGCATTTTTTCTTAGGTTATTTTGACAAAATGTATATAAAGTTGCTGATAAAAGCGAATTATCATTTCACTTTTACACTTTCATTTATGATTGAACAAAAAACAATAGTATTCTAATTGTATTTATGTCTCGTTAGTAATGCACATTTAAGACCTTTGTATGGTTTAATATTTCAGGAAAAATATGAGAGTATAAGCTTATAGATTTTACATTGCGGAGGATTATGATAGATTAAGACCTTTGTCGTATCCACAGACAGATGTTGTTCTACTGTGCTTCTCCGTCAACAATAGATCATCCGTGGACAACATAGAAAAGAAATGGATACCGGAAATAGGTTATTAGGTTAATTTGACAAAATGTATATAAAGTTGCTGATAAAAGCGAATTATCATTTCACTTTTACACTTTCATTTATGATTGAACAAAAAACAATAGTATTCTAATTGTATTTATGTCTCGTTAGTAATGCACATTTAAGACCTTTGTATGGTTTAATATTTCAGGAAAAATATGAGAGTTAAGAAGCTTATAGGTTTTACATTGCGGAGGATTATGATAGATTAAGACCTTTGTCGTATCCACAGACAGATGTTGTTCTACTGTGCTTCTCCGTCAACAATAGATCATCCTTGGACAACATAGAAAAGAAATGGATACCGGAAATAAAGCACCATCTACCAAATGTAGCTATAATGTTAGTTGGTTGTAAAACTGGTAATAATTCTCCAGCACACCTCTTTTCTACCTTCAATATTAAATGTAAAAAGTATTTTTTCTGTTAAATGAAGGAATTCGTACGGAACTTAAATTCACAACGAGTGATTGGCACCGGTATTTGTTTAAGAATGACATATACTCGTATACATAAATGAAGATAAAAACACAGATTCTATACTATTACAATACTTTGCAAATAGATGTCTCATGGGTTTCATTGATCAATACCTGCTCATTCCCGTCAAATGAGTCTAAAACAGCACCGTCAAAATAAGTCAGCATTACATCATCTTAGCCTAAAACATCACCGTCAAAATGAGTCAGCATTACATCATCTTAGCCTAACAAAGCAGCGTCAAAATGAGTCAGTATAACATCATCTCACCATCAAAAAGCACCGTCAATATGAGTCGGCATTACTTCATTTCAGCCTTAAACAGCACCTCCAAAATGAGTCACATTAAACCATTTTAGTCTCAAACAGTACCTGTTTCGGAAGTTTACGGTTGCTCAATCGTTAAATGTCTGTCCACTTAAAGGGAAATCACACTATTGTTTACACGCATCGCTCTCGGCGCCGCTATAGTGTCGTAACTGTATTATGACGTCGCCGTTTTCGTGTCCGTCGTAAAGGTTGCTAATTTGAAAAATAGCGAGCCGCTCAAATGGACGTTACACTAAAGCAGGAGAAGTGACAACGAACATATCATATGTTTTTAGAACTGTTATAATTAAATAAAAAAATACGTGTCCACAAAAAAAGGTCTGATTGTATTGGGGTATATTTACGGAATACAGAATAATGGGCAAATACTGCAGAATAAAAGGCAAAAAAACAGATGAATAGAGAATGAAGCTTTTAAAATATAAAGAATAAAAAATATTGGTAACACAAAATAAATATTAATAAACGAATGACCCTCTATCCAGACCCTTATGATAAAAAGAACATATCAAGACAAAACACCTAATCATCATGATTAATCAACACTATGAACGATGGAAATTCATAGCATATTCAATATAATTTAGTACTCTCTCGGACTATTTTCTCGAAAACGAAGTTGCTGACAAATACTTTTCATTGGCAGCGTATCGTCGCGATGCGGTATGAAGAGTTCATGGTATATTTTCGGGGGAAGGGAGGGGTACAAATAGACCAGGAGTAGCAGCAACGTAAGCGTACACCTTCCTGAATCTGTAGTTTTCAGTCGAACAGAGAGTTGTAAATAGGAACAATGAGTTTCTACAGTTTTCTCATATCACATGCATGAAACGTCATAACTTTTTTTTTTAATACTACATGTATAAATAATTCATCAACAATCTCATTTCATATTTATATTTATCCGGCGCAGCCTGTCGGGTCAATACAAAGCAGGGTCAAAATTAATATGTTCTAGTTCCGAATACTTGTATGCACTAAACTTGCCACTGGACGTAAATAATGTTTGAAGTGCTATTTGATCTCGTTTTTTATTAAACATGTGACGCCAGAAATTATTCAAGTGTCGTCCATCTTTCCCGAATGTTCCTTTGACATCTAATGCTTCTCACTTTTTTAATTTTTTTTTTTTGGGGGACTGGTGTCATGAAAACGAGTCACGATTTGTAGAGTGATCGTATTTATTGAAATATTCAATCAAAAATGTTAATAAAATAACGAAAATCATCCAAAATTTTACATCGGTTTCTGGCTGTCGAAATCAAAAAAAAATTAGCACCGTATTGTATGGTACGTGATACTCAATCTCTCTTAAATGCTTTGTTCATGATAACATTTGGGCACAACAAAATATATTTCTTCAAACTGTCGTTAGCAAACTGTAGGACCAGCAAGTTAGAAATAAGGCCGCTAGACGTCAAATAATCTGGGAAAATCAAACACTATGCATAGTTATATATTTTGGTACTACTGATGACCTACACCAACAACAATAAAATGTTACGCTGAGCGCAGCCTGATATGCCCGCAGAGGTTGAACAGTTTTGGCACGTTTGGAAACAATATCCAAGCTTGATAAATATATATACTGCCTTTGGACTGTGATCAAATTTTTGACAAAATATAGGTTTCTGACACAAAATAAATATAGTAGAAGGTCTTAAAAAACTATTGTGCAATAAGAGATTTCTTTTTGGTATATTTCAAAAAAATTGAAATTAGAAAAATTTGAAGAAAAAATTATTACCCCAACCCCATTCCTTTTGTAGTAATTACCCCCAAACTCAATCCCAGCCTTCCCTTTGTGGTGTGGAAGCTTGTAGTACAATTTTAGATAGATCCATACACTCAAACACAAGTTAGTGTTAAATAGTAAAACTAGTAAAATGCTTCTTTTTGAAACCTAATTCCTGAACGTTTCGAGCAATTACATGTACCCCCAACTCAATTTGTGATATGAAACCTTGTGGTACAATTTCAGAGGGATTCATTAAATCTCAGTGTCATATAAGAAATTAATGAAAATCAAAACAGGATTTACATCAACAGATTTAAACAATTCATCAAATTTGTATGAAAATTGGAAAAAGCATTTTAGAGTTAGGCGTACGAAAACTGGAAAAGCCCCCCCCCCCCCTTTTTTAATGAATAAAACCCAGATTCGTACAATCGAAAATCTATAAAATTGAGCCTACATCAATCGATATGAACAATGCACTAAACTTTCATGAGATCTGCTGAAAGCACTTATTGAGGTATTGTCCGAAAACTTAAAAAAGACCGTTTTTAATAGTAAAACCGTATAACTCGGACACGTAAAATCTAAAATTCATAAAAGACGAAATGAAGCTAACGCCAATAAATACAAAAATTTCACCAAAGTTTTTTGCAAATTGGTTGAAGCGTCCGACATGCTGACAGACGGACGGACGGACGGACAACGGTATACCATAATACATGCATGTCCCGTAAACGGGCGTATAAAAATTTCTTAACACGTACTATACATTTGGCTTTAAAAGTCTCCATCAAGAGAAATATTCAACACACACACATGTATTTATGTAGAGTTACATGTCTCACAGAGTACTGCTTAACTGTAACCAACACATTAATGAAGGAATATTCCACTCATATAGACAAAAGTTTTGTGCTGATGATCATGAAATATTCGCCACTGAAAATTTTGCAAAATTCATGAAAACAATAAACAAAAAATAGTACTGACAGAACATTCAAATCGCTTGCCTGTCGACAGTGGTCCAGTCAAATTGTCGGATTTCGACCATGATTGAAAAGGACAACTAGTTTTTTAATACAAAGGTAGCTAATAAACCTCTCATTCTTTGGTTCTTTAAAAAAAAAAAAGAAGGCCAATATGATATAGCAGAGAGTGCTTAAATTGACACACCGATTCAATCAGTTATTTTCAAATTAACTACCATTAATCAGTATTGGCAAAAAAAAAGTACATATACTATCATAAAACAATATACATTCAAAGAAAGAGAGTTGCACCAACAAAAAATAGAAACTGCAATATTTCTTACTGTTAATTTCATCGGATCTCAAAATGTGTATGTACTCTTTCCAAAATTTTTACTCTATCTAACAGTATCACTCGAAAGTTTCTAAGTGTAACTCTAGCTTTGACTAGAAATCTTACTCGAATAAATGTTCGAAATCAAAATAAAACTCGAACTCAAAATTTACGTGGAAGTCGAACTTTTTTTTTTTTTTTAAGACATACAAACGTTTTATTTCTAAATATTTCCTGTGTACAATTACCTTAGTCGTCCAGGATCAGGCTAAGGGTCCCTGTTAACAAAAGAAACCATCTATCCAGGGGAAATAGAAGGCAAAAAAAGTTATCCACTTTTAACCTTGGAATACATTTAGTGTAAAAAATATAATATCCATATAATGTTAGAAGCATCTAACAGTTCTACACTTTAATTTCAAAATAGTAAGTAAATAATTATAAGGTACCCACATAAAAGATGTGCATTTACTACAATAACCATGATAGGCTAATACTTTTTTTTTATCATTTGTTTTTGATACAATTATTATTCTAATACTATAAACCATAAAAAATGTACTTTGACTCAAGCTGTATAAAAAATGTCCAAATTTTCATTATTACAGACTCCAATTTTGTCTTATCAATGATATCAACGCCTTTCAAAAGAAGAACAAATTTTAGATTACATTTCAAGTTTTGTTTCCAGATTTTATAAATATCTTGTGGTGTTTTAGGCGTTTTATTAAATTTTATTGAATTCCTAATTTTCCATAGTGTCCATTTAAAATATATGATTATTATGTTTAAAAAATTATCATAATTTAGTTGTTTCGTGTTTATACCCAATAGAACCTCCTTTTCACCAAAAGGATTACTTATTCCTATTTTTGACTTAATAAGTATTTCTTGGAGGTTTTTTAAAATTAACTGTGATGTACTACAACTGAAAAATAAGTGTTGCAGGGTTTCTATATTATTGTCATTTTGACAAATGTGGCATTTTCCATTTGATATCTTCATTTTTTTTAATCTTTCTTCAGTATATAAAATATTGTGCAAGGATTTCCATTGGAATTCTTTTACTTTATTTTCAATCTTCAAAAATTTTAGTCCCGACCACATATTTTCCCAAGGTAAATTTGTTCCATATATTTCCTCCCACTTAATTTGACATTTTGGAGATACATCTTTATTTAAAACCGTACGGATATAATTGAGTTTTAACTTTGATGGTTTGATTTTTTGGTTGTTTAAATTAATGATCTCAAGGTCATTTGAAATCTTTAATTTACTTTCATGATGCAAATTCTGGTTTCCGCAAAGTTTCAAAATTTACACGAAATCTTTAGGAATTGGCTGTTTAATTTTTGAAAATTCGGAAATACAATTTCTTCGATCAATCAACTTCTTATAAATTTCATTGCAGCTGATGAAATCTGTAGTTTCTAAATTCCAAATGTCCTGGATAGTTGTGAAACCGCTTTTTAAAAAAGAAGAGTAGAACAATGATTTATTTTTGAAACGAATAGAAGAGTTTCCAAATAACCTCGTATTTAAAATAGCACTTTTATAGGGAGGTATTTCAACATTTTGAATAAATCCTGACCACGTATTTATAATTTTCTGATAAATTTGTGGTAGTTGGTTCATATCTAAACCGTTTAAACTTGAACATTTACATACAAAAAAAGTGTCATTATATTTTTCGTCAAATTTCCGAAGCCAATACTTACCGATCGCATTCCAGCTTTCCAATGGCTCATGAATTAAACGATATACTAGTTTTGTTTGTTTGCTTTTTATAAACGTATCTATACTTACCATTCCCATCCCCCCTTTTATTTCGTCCAAACAACAGACATTTCTATCTACCTGGTTCACTTTACCTTCCCATATAAAGTTCCAAATTATATTATTTAGCTCTTTAGTATATTTATCCGGAATTCCTCGTATTTCGATCTCGTAAGAACAAAGAGAAAGTATCATATTTTTTACTATAAGTGTTTTACCTTTAAATGTAAGCTTCCTACTTTTCCATACATGTACACAGTTTTTAACCATTTTCTATTATGGAAGTGGAACTTAATTTGGTTCAATTATATATATATAAATTGAGCGTGGTGTAATTACGGAAATGTTAACCAATTTCAATTTTTTTCCGAAAATGGTGTCATTAAGGACTATTTTTTACAGTGCTCAGTTTGTGGATTTTTAAACACGGCATATCAGGTTTTATCTTCCCGGTACGAATATATACAAGTTAGTGAATTTATTCTATTTGTAGTCTACTGGAACGTGTTACTTTTCAGTCCAGATACCATCAGTCTTCCGAAGTAGAAGATTCTTTATCTGCAAGCTGTAAATTATTTCTTTAATACGGCACGGGGCAGACACTCGTTAACCCTATACAATGAATGCAATTAAAAAATGCAGATGATTTCAACTTTGACAATTATTTTATAATGAACTGTTACTGTATTTAATGTTTAACGTTTCGATAGATTGATAAAAATATCAATAAATAATCGAAATACCCTAAAAAAATGTTATTATATTTTGTAGTTACAAGGTTTAGTCCAACCCGATAGTTCCAAGCATTGCAAGAAATCACTTGCAAGAAACTCTCCTATGCTAGCAACGTTGTTCTCTAACGTTAGTTATAAATAGTTCCCGCCAAAAATCGATAATAAGATTGTTTCCGTTTTAGCGGATTTAAAATATCGGTGACCCCCCATTTTTATTTATGGTTTAAAAATCTTCCCTGAAGCTGCAGCTTATGCAGAAGTTTGAAGGAAAAAACATTAGTAGTTTTTTTTTATTTCAAGAAAAATCTATAATAAGTCGAAATTAAAAACGGCGGGAAATGTTCAAAGGCCTTGAAAAATAAGGAAACTGCGAAAAATAAATGTGTATAAGGTAAAAGTTACAATTGACTATTATAGTTTTACCAGTAAAACATCGTTTTTCAATAATTTTGCCTTCAATTGGCAATTTAGAGCGCTATTTCTATATTTCGGAATAACGCGATTCTTTACTTTTTGATGACGTCATATCTCGAAAATAACATCGGTGACCCCAATTTTTTTTTCGACTAAAATATTGTAAAAAGTATGATCTGTCTACATGCAAAATTTCAATGAATTATTATTAGTAGTTTAAATAGTGTGATTTCCCTTTAAGTGGTTTGTTTTAAGTTTGATTATTGACTATATTTTCTTTTTTATGCCCCACCTAAGATAGTAGAGGAGCATTATGTTTTCTGGTCTGTGCCTCTATTCGTCCGTCCGTCTGTGCATCCGTCCGTCCGTCTGTGCGTCTGTGCGTCCGTTCGTCCGTATGTGCGTCCGTCCGTCCGTCGTACCGTCCGTTCGTCCGTCTGTGCGTCCGTTCGCTTCAGGTTAAAGTTTTAGGTCAAGGTAGTTTTTGAAGAAGTTGAAGTCTAATCAACTTGAAACTTAGTTCACATTTTCCTTATGATTTGATCTTTCTAATTTTAATATCAAATTAAAGTTTTGACACCAATTTCATGGTCCATTCAACATAGAAAATGATAGTGCGAGTAGGGCATTCGTGTACTTGGGACACATTCTTGTTTTTAACATGTTTTATGTTGCTTTTCTTGAACCGCGATGTTTTTCCTGTTTTCCCCTTCTAGTCTGGTTATTTTAGAGATTGAGGATTATATTAGACTCGGTTTAACAAAGTACATTGACATGGGTTGCATTCACATATTTCAGATTTAAGAGATTCAAGTAAAGACACATGTATAGATAAAGAGGAGGCAGAGTCTTTTGCCAGTGATCACAGAATGCCATATTACGAAACAAGTGCACTTACTCAGAAAGGATTGAAGTCATGTTTTGATAATGCTGTTAGTAAGGGCATACAATACAGTTACGAGAAGGTAACAACGTTGCAAACGTATTTTTCTTTTCCGCGTCATCAAACTGTGACACATCGAGTAAAGATGCATTTTTTATGATTAAAATGATTTCATTTGAAAACGAGTACATAGACCCCTCTTTTTTAAAATGGCATTAGGTTTGAGTACGTATGAAAATTATCTGTTGAAATAAAAAAAAGTTAGATATTGTATGCATACTGAACAGCGTTATACTTCTGTTCCCTTAACATGCTTGAGTAAGAACTGACATGCACAACGCTGTATCACATGGTTATGATCGTCTGATTATGTTGTCTTCTATTTCTGTATTTATGTTGTGGTAACTACTTTTAATATTTTGAAACCGCATTCGTAACAGTTTTTTCTCTATACTTTATTTGTTGTCCTATTTTTCTGTTAGTGTAGCCAATTATTCCCTAATATTCTGTAAACCCCATCCAATTGCTTACATTAATATGATAATGCAATTTATATCAACAACATGACTATATACATTCTTATTTACACTTAATCATGAAACATGCTGAATATAAAACAGAAGATGTGGTATGATTGCCAACGAGACAACTCTTCACAAGAGACCAAATGACACAGATATTAACAAATGTTTGGCCTTTGAATATGAGCAAAGTCCATACCTGGACTTTATTATGCTTCGACATCGGTTATCTATTTGCTCTCATATGTTTATTTCAATGCAAAACATAACAAGAATTCCAATTCTGAATTACTTAATAATTGAGAACGATGTCAAGAAATCGTACCCCCTCAAAATTAAAACAAAACCCATCAAAAACAAATAATAGTGTGGCTAAAAAATAAAACGAGGGAAATAAAGTCAACAATAACAAAACTGGGTTTGAACCTCCGCGGGGTCACTCCAACGACTTTTAAATTGGAATGAGCTGCGCGGCATTATAAAAAAGGGCAAAGACTTGTCAGCTCGGAGTATGGATAATCTACTGACTATTACATTGCGAAGTGGTCTAGTTCGAATCATGGTAATAATTAATACCAAATTAACATGTTTACTAAATATGGGTGTATTTTGAATTTCCCGCTGGATGTTCAACATCCATCCATCAGCATCATCATTGAATGTGTTGTTAATTGTATCATGTTTCATATGCACTCACACGTACAATCGGAAGCAGTTGATTAAATTTGAACAAATTAAATGATAGTAATCTGTATTAAAGAAAAGGAATTTATTCTTAATGAAAATCCATTATCTTATCAAATACCTTAAATGTATTGCTATTGTATTTTGTCTTCTCATACTATAATTCCCCGATAGCTTTTCTGTAGTACGCGGTAGACTTCACCAAGCTATGTTTACTTATCTGGTCAAACGAACAGCGCAAGTGCGAAGAAAAGTTTAGGGGTGAACGATAATGTGGAAAAGTGAAGAGAAACAGTGTTAATTCCTTTTGGTAGACAAAAAAATAATGCAAAAGCACTTTTAAAACTGTAATTATAACGTATAATTTACATATATAAACACATGGGGAAATAAATACAAATACCAAACATTGATTTGTAGGATCATCTGCTAGCTCACTTTTTTATTCCCCGTTTATTGGCATTATGTTTTCTGGTCGTCTGTTCATCCGTCCCTTCGTCATGTGAAAAAAGCATGGACAAGGTAGATTTTAATGAAGTTCAAGTCCAATTAACTTGAAATCAAGTTCACATGTTCCCTATGCTATGATCTTTCTACTGTTAATACCACATGCTCCATGATTTTATATTGATTGTTTATTGTTTTAACGTTCGGGTAAGTTCCTTTAAAAGTAAACATGAGTTGTAAATATAAATTAGCAGGAAAACGGTGTTTAATCGATGAAATGTTTTTGTTGCAATTGATTCTACCATGAATTAAATGTGCAAAAAATTATGATAGGAAACTTTGTTAAGGTAGCACAATAAAAATATTTTATAACTCAAACTCCTAAGCTTTAAAATGCTGTAACTTTCTTAATAATGCTTGAAAATTTATAAAAGTGGTATTTATGGATAGCTAACAGATTACTCTTTCAAATTAATGCAAAGTTAGTATTACAGATCAGTTATGTGAGCAAATATAATGTTAAATGTGTCTAAAATATGTTTCACCAATTTTCCACTTTCAATTGAAATTAGCTTCTGCATAGGTATTCCTAGATGGTTTATTATAGGTTGTTCCTATGGCCATTATCAACAAAAATGTGTCTCAGATTTCAGATAGAAAGTATAGAACACATTTGACATCTAATTGAACATTTTCTACTGTTGTGTGGTTATAATGTTTACACTAATTAGAGATTTATGAGAGAATGGAATACGATAGCGATAATTTGAGACACACTTTTGAAGCCCATGACGTGTTGATTAAAATGTTCTGTATAGGTGAGGAGATGATAGAGCTAAATTCATTTGAGTGACCTGACCGAGAATTAGCCACTAATTACATAATAATTGATTACATAATAACTGCATAATAAGAATATTTCATCCATTTCAATGATTAATCTTTTATCTATCTATATATATATACCTCTATTACTATTTTATATGCATTCATTAGTTTTAAAAGTTAGTGGTTGGAAGTAAAAAAATCTTTGTATTGTGCTACCTTAAAAAGATATAAATGTATTAGTCGATTAAAACCGTAACATTATAATTTCAAGAAACTGCAAGTTTTATAATAGTAATTTAACTATCATTTCATTTTCAGGTAAGGGTAAGCTGCAGAACGACTGAAATAAAGTGGTTTCAGAAGAAATGAGCTTTATATAAATGGCATTGTTGTGCAATAAATGAAATAGATAAAACCAATAAATATGTTCATTGCATTTATTTAAAGTGCATATATTCCTATGTGTATGTCCACAAAGAATATATTGCAATTCATATTGGTATGCTTTTCTTCAAACACTTTCACTTAGTGTCTATCAAAGTTTACTGAGTCACATTATCAATTAATATATTCAGACGTTAGAATGTACCAAAGGTCAATACAATGATTTTTTACGGAGACGAACAATGATATTTATATCATAGACAAACAAAGTTGTTGATAAAATACTAAATCTACAAATGCATCTTACAGATTAACAAAGATGTTGTGACAAATATGCGTAATATATCTTAAATACTATAAGACATATTTGTGACACACCAGCTTATCATGGATCTTCTTACATGAAGCATAACAATAATTAGAATAGGAAAGCGACAATAACACAGCAATTATAGCCCTTCCATTAGTGAGTGAAGAATTTCGTCAGTTTAAATTCGTTCTTTCGTTATGTATGACATTTTGGTGTAAGTTTCTGGTCATGTGTTTGCAGTTCCAATGATTCACTGCATCGGGCAATGCATCAATAGGATAACATAATAATGTCTACTACTGATAAAAGTGAAACAAATCTCCACATAAAGACATAGTTCGGGCCGGATTTGGTGGTGATGCATTTCACTAAGTATATCTGAATCATTTGTAAACTATCCCACTCCAACCAATGTTAGGGATCGTCTTAATCTCACAATGTGGTGACAGTTATTTTTCGCTTTTCGACAATGTCTAAATCTCTTTAATACAATAAAAAGGTTTAAAAAACAAATGAACATACATGATCAAGCCAACAAGAAATTTATCATCAACATACTTAGGTGTCAAAATTACAACATAAATGAAATTGAACAAAACAACATACTACGACAAGCACAAACAACAGACTCTCCCACAAGAAATAGAAATAGAAAAGAAGATTAATAATCTCCATCTGTTAGCAAAACCTGTACTCTAATTTAGGTATCAAATTATTTTTAATAAGAGGACACTGCGATCAACATTGGCACGATTATGTCAATTTGAAAAAAATGAAAATAAACACATCATTATCTTTTAGACAATTTTACTTTCAAAATAATACGTAGATTATGGTACCTACTACAGTTAAGTGGTAACTGATCTGGAACAATAGAATCACAATGAACATACAAAGAGAGATAACTTATGTAGGTATGTGACTTAAACGGAAGTTACCATACGAATAAATCGATGACGATAATCGTACAAAAATTATGAATTGAACAGAGTGAGCATATAGGAATTATACGAAAAAATGTTGCTTGCAAAATCTGATCGTAAGTATTTGATTCTATGTCATTTACGTGTCTTAAAAATGTATTACACTTTCGTTTTTGCTAAGCTTTTGATATACTTAAATTAGAAGTATGAGCGTTATAATGTAACAATTTGACTTAACTGATGAACTTTAATGGAACGACAGTTGTTATGACTTTCGGACTGTTTTTAGGAACAAGCAGTTGGGCACCGTTTTGAAAATCTGTTTATTATTTTTATTCTTAAGGATGCATGTCTGCTCATTGTTAATAAATAATATGACACGAAAAACCGACCCAAAGATATAATGAAACGTTAACATCAATAATTGTTTCGAACTAAACAAATCTGAAATTGATTTGTAAAATAGATTTTCTAAAGGTTAAATACAAACACATTATTTTATAAGTTACAGGAAAACAAAGGTTAACTGTATTTGTAATAAGATCCAAACAATATAAATACCTAAACGTATTACAAAAGAGGACATTTAAATATACAACATAACTTTAACATTGGAGAATCGTTTTGTATTTGGTCATGTTAGTGTTAATAACAGTTTTTGTGTTACGAAGCACAAGATCTATAGTAATTCATTACAGATATCTTTGATAAAACACAAAAGGATAGATATAGAATAGTTTAAACTTGATTCATTTAACGAGATCGGTCGATTTAATTGATTCGCTAAACAAAGATGAGTCAAGCGTTTATTGGTAACAAATTTTAAATGCAGATTAACACTAATTTTTCGAATTGAAAAAGAAAAAAAGTAGTTTTTCATTGAAAAATACGAAATTTTAAAAACACTGAAACATTTGGTACATACTTGAAATGAGATGAATACATTATGGACTTGTATTTGGAAGTTTTTAGAAATTCATATTAGTTATTTCTCTTCTTAAAACAGCACCATAAAAAATCACAACATATTTTCCTTTTGGAATTCTACGACTTTTTTTAAAGATAACTCAAGTTTACAAACCGAATAATACAACACGGACCATCCGATATATGAGTGATAAGTGTTTTTTTAACAAGCAATATCCGTACTTTACACAACTGTTTGGATTTTTGGGTCCTCAATGCTCCTCAACTTTGTACTTGTTCGACTTTCCAACATTTTAATCTGAGCTTTACTGATGAGTCTTTTGCAGGCGAAAAGCGCGTCTAATGTATCAAACTAAAGTCCTGGTACCTGTGATTACTATTTACACCACTTTGTCAATGCCACTGCTTGGTGAAGTCTCGAGGGTATTACAAGCCCTGTAGCCAACACAAAAGGTGTTGACATGAATATCAATTAGTTGTCATTTTTTGATCTACTGTTTGCAAAATATTGGATTCTTTGAAATACAGTGAAACTTGTACTTCGTACTTTATTTGGCCTTTGTAACTGTTTTGGATTCGAGCGTCACTGATGAGTCTTTTGCTGACGAAACGCGCGTCTGGCGTATATACTAAATTTAGTCCTGATGTCTATGATGAGTTTCTTTACAACCACTGGGTCGATGCCACTGCTGGTGGAGATTTATTTCCACGAGGGTATCACAAGCCCAGTAGTCAGCACTTTTTGTGCTGACATGAGATGTCATAGTTATGGTTATATTTATAAATTTACTGTTTACAAATTTTTTTTTAAATACTAAGGATTTTCTACCTCAGGCATAGATTACCTTAGCTGTATTTGGCAAAACTTTTAGGAATTTTGGTCCTCAATGCTCTTCAACTTCGTACTTTATTAGGCCTTTTTAACTGTTTTGGATTCGGGTGTCACTGATGAGTCTTTTGCAGACGAAACGCGCGTCTGGCGTATATACTAAATTTAGTCCTGATATCTTTCATGAGTTTATTTGTCCAAACATAACAAATGTACGAAGGAGTTTCGTATCCTATGCATAGATTTCCGTGGCCGTAATTGGCAGAACGTTTTTGAAAATGTTGGTTCTCAATGCTACTACAGCCTGTATTTGATTGAATTTAAAAATATTTTGATCTGAATGTCATTATTTTAGTTAAGTAAACTTTTGACAATGACATAAGAACCAACTGTGGCTGACCCTCTTCTTGTTGCCTTGTACATGTTTTCTAAAGCGGAGACTTCTTTGTATGTTTTCGATTGTGTTTGTATCAATTCAGTATGTCTGTTGTTTCATTGTTTTCCTCTTATAGTTGATCTGTTCGGCTCGGTTTTCGTCTTGACCAGGATTTGTTTCAGGTTAACCGAGTATGACTATTGAACAGCGATATACTACTGTTACATGAAATCCATCACTAGCTTCTAATGACGGATAAATAAAAAACTAAATAGCTTCACGTTCCATTATACCGACTATAGCCTCTCACGAGTTTATTCACTTTGGTGACTTATTTGAAATTGTCGTACTTGTTTGAATTTCTAAATATTTAGATCTGAGCGTTAATGTTGAGCCTTATGTAGACGAAAACCTCGTATGGCTATCAAATTATTAACCTGGTACCTTTCAAAACTGTTTGAAAATGTTCATTTAATTGAAAGTAAATTTAAAGATATTCCATTTTAGTCTGCCTCATAATTTATTTACATCTAATTGTAATTCTTATAGTGGTCGGTCCTAAAACATTGCGACAAAAGATTAGATTTGACTAGCAAATTGTAATTTTGATAATTTAAGTAGCGTCTTCTAATGAAGTATGTATCTACGAGTTAAAATTAGACGAAACAAACAATATTGTCACTGGCAAAAAAAGAATGTGGACACAAAATTATCTTTAAAAATGTTCATTCCATATAATTTTCAAATATTGCTGTAAAACAGGTGATATGCCTACTTCATCTTTTCAAGGTTTTGAATCATATACATGCTTATATTAATTATTTTATTTCGGTGAATAAATATATTTGATTAAGTTTTTTACTAATATTTACGGTAATTTATAAAGTAAAATCCCAAAAATAATGAACTCCGAGAAAAGTTTAAAACGGATACTAGTAGTCAATTTAAATTGCAAAATCAAATCCCCAATCATATCAAACGAATGGATAACAACTGACTTGGTATAAACATTTTCTTCGTTAAAAAATTGTGGCTTGAATATTATTATCATGTATAACAGTGACCGCATAAAAAAAACCTGTCCACTTGAGCGAATAGTGAGACACTTTATCATAAATTAAATGATATTTATTTTTTATTTTTTGCAGTTTGCTGTTTAGATTTCACAGAAAAACGGTAAAATTGATGAATGATGCATTAACATGATTATTCTTCTAATACTGGTAAATATAGAAATTATGTGATACTATTGTTCAACAGTTAAACTGTTTTATTCCATTTCCCTCAATGGGCTTATGCTACGACACATATAAAAAATCTAAACAATGATTTTTTTGCTCAACCATTAATGAAAGTAATAGTAATTCGATTTAAACAGCCAGTGTGCCTTGATAAGATATATATTTTTTATAGGCGGAAATTAGTATTGTTCAATAGTCATCGCCAGTCAAATGTCACAAGTATAATGGGTGCGAAAATGCATTCACCTCAGTAAACGTCGACCTTATTTTATTTTGAATGTCATTAAAGGACCGTAACAGACACCCAATACACGCTAATGTTCAGTCTGACGGAGTTGATTACATAGTATAAGTAAATGCAATTTACAGTATAACATTATAATTGTACAGTCAAATCATTACTTAATACAAAGTTGATCATCAATCAAGATACTTTGCCAAAACGTAGTATCTATTGATATGTGTTCAAAAATATAATAAAAATGATAGGTCACCGTACATGAATATCAATAATGTGGTCATTTTTATAAATTTCCTGTCTACAAAACTTTGAATTTTCAAAAAACTAAGAATTTTCTTATCCCAGGTATAGATTACCTTAGCCGTATTTGGCACAACTTTTTGGAATTTAGGATTCTCAACGCTCTTCAACTTTGTGCTTTTTTGGCTTTATAAATATTTTGATTTAAGCGTCACTGATGAGTCTTATAAAGACGAAACAAGGCGTCTGGCGTACTAAATTATAATCCTGGTACCTTTGATAACTATTCTTGTAGATTCCTTTAGAAAATGTACTTTTTAAGAGTTACTTCCCCTTAAAATGCCAATTAAGAAACATTCAAAACAACAAAAAACAATCTAAACTTGTTAAAAATATTAATATTTATAAGTAAAATTCTTATGAACAGGTATTTTAAAATGAAAATTCACTTTAAATATCTGCCTTTCTGCATTACATTTTGTTAACTTAAAAGAAAATTTGGACCATAGGTTTCCGGGGTTTTTTTTACAATCCAAGACGAGAGACACCCATACCACATTCAGCATTGAATTATTAAACTAGAAAATTACCAGATTTTGAAATAACTACAGACAAAATGTCAAAACCATAAACTACGCAAAAGAATTTCAAACAGTTTAGAAAACATTGCTTGTCGAAATAATTTGCAGGATTTTACATCGTGAATGAAGATCATTTGCTTTGTATAAGTGTATATACGTTGACATACTAGAAATTGTATAGTAATAAAGGCTGACTTAAAAACTTATAAAACAGACACGTTAAAAAGATATTATACAATCATTGACATCTTTTAACATCGCTAATGAATATAATTTCCTATGTAAGTAAACATATTTTTTTCAATGATACAATCACAAGGTTTTAAATGAAGGAAGTCGTAATTTATGATATATTTCAGATTATTGGAACGGCGAACGGGTATAACTTAAAATGTCCAGCGAAAGCAGAATGGAGTTTAAAAGCAAACGTGTCCTGTAATTCGGTGGACAAATACACATGTTTGTTCAACGTACTGGAAGAAATATATTTGGAAAATTGTTTAGGTTCAGATCAAAGTAGCATAGGTAAAACTGATTTCTTGAAATTTATCATGTGATCATTAAGTGATTATGGGTCAGTTATCTTCTGAAATACAACAGTTCTTAAATCATTTTCAATTGTTTGACAATGTATTTTAAAGAGGCTGGGACATGAATCATTGAGCTAAGGTTAGAAAGTGATATTTTTTTATTTTCATAAAAATTATGATAAATGCTCAGCTGAAACAAGAATAACACATAAATAAAGTTTTTTTCAATTTTTATCAAATTTGATGGTTTCCATAGCAAGTATATACAATACACTTTATACGGACTAAAAATGCAATAATTTAAACAAAATATACAACTTTTTCAGCTTTGAAAAGAACAAAAAGCTGAAGCATATGGTATCTTATAAGTTTATCATTGCTTAATCATTTATTTTATAAATAAAATTAAAAAAAAAATTAAGTGAACAATTCTTTTTTCTGTTGCTATGGTTACATAAAACTTACAACTTTTTGATAATAATAATAAATGCGAAAAACACCATTTTTCCTATGCCAATTAAAAAAAATCGCAACAGTTAATTTGAAGTTCTTTCTTATTCCCTGTTCATTTATAGTATAATAATTTATTAAAAAAAAAAAAAATGGGTAGCAAATGATTAAATTTTTTTTTTTAGTCTTGGTGAAAATTTTAAAAAATAAAAAAAAAATAATCTAATTTTCCAGAATAGACTTAAAAATACTGGTGTTTTATTATACCACGAGAATTAACATATATATAAAGAACACTTAATATGTTTCACACATAATCAGATTCAAAATATCAATATTTTGAAGAAAAATGTTGCATAGCAACCAAAAAAAGGCCATAGCAACGTATTTCATTATTACTTTTTATCAAGTTTTGAGAACAGAATATCCTTTTTTATGATTAAAGATGGGTATATAATTGTTTACCAATGTCAATTATTGCTAGCTGTACCTTATTCATTAAACATTTTTTAAAAGTGCCAAAAAGGTTAAAACAAATCTTGGAGCGATAAAATTTAATAAAAAGTAAGAAGAATTTTGAATTTTGCAACACAAAGCTAAGCCAGATCATTTATATTTCTATCATTCTAGCAAAGACAACTTTGATATAGGTTAATAAATCAAATTGTATTGACAACCTTATATGACAAATTAGAAAAGTGAGGATTTTTCAGCTAACAACAGTTGTAATAATTTACTGAATGACAAACACATACTCATAATCCCATTTCTCCATTCCAGAACATAACCATTGTGAAAAATATATGTATGTTTCATGCAAGATGCAATCAATGCTTACCCTTCCTGAGCACCATAGATGCCTAACTTTAACCTTGAACTTAAAAAGTCAGTGAACCATGTCTGAAGGTGTCGGGTCATATAGTTTCATGGATACTATAGTACATGTATATATATACATGTCAATGGTTATTCAACTACATACCAAACATCATAGGGTTTCTTACAATATAAACTTATCATAAACTTAAACCATGGACATAATTCAGTCAGTAAGCCATGACTGAGAGTTTTTTAAAATAAAATTAACATAGAATATTTATGATGTACCTTATCAAAAGACATGAATTCATAACAATGAATACATTTACACTATAAGCAAGATTTGAATTGCAGCAGATCAAGTTTACGAGCCTATTCCATCTACGCCAGTGACTTACAACCTTACGACTTTTCACAGTGCGCCAGAGGGTTGCTTCCTGTTCTGCAAATCATGTTTTGCTTATTGAATGATTTTTCCCCCAATAGTTAAAGACACCAAAATAATAATGATGGAAAGACAGAGAGGGACATAACAATAAATATCATCTTTTTTATCTTATAATAATACAGAAATATTTAAAAACAGGCTATTTTCTATATAACAATTGGAACCCAAAAAAGTTTAAGAAAGACAATTAAACAGAAATACCATAATTGAGCATAGACTACAAATTGAATAATATAACAAAGTTAGTGGTAAAGTTAGTTCCTGGCCAACACTTGTAACTCTTCCAATGTCTCTGCAGCTATTCCAGCTTCCATATCTTCTTCATCATAAGAATTGCATGCTGTTTTTCTCTTCTCTAAAACAAGTCTACTAAAATATGAAGCAATCTGAGTAGCTGATAAAAAATCATCTTTGGAAAAAAATCTTTTTCCAAGGCTGCTTTTAGCACTTCTCATTTCTAGGGAAACTTCTTCTGGGTCACACTTGTGTCCAGTTCTTTCTCCTTTTGAAAATTTTTCCTTCAAGAAAGAAATTTGTGTGGTCGTGAATTTTTTTACAGTTCGTCTTTGTTTTAGACCCCATCCTTCACACAATTTGCTGGAATTTTCAATTTCTGTAGTTTCGTGGCAACAGCTAGGTAAAACAACCAATTTCTGTTCAATTTTACTAGCATATTGTATCTTAGACTTATCAATTAAAGATGAAACCATTGGTTTTATTCTATGAGAACCAACATCCAAATGTCTGACCAAATTACCATACTTGCTAAACGTTGATAGACAATTTGGTTCTGAACAGGTAAGCAGGTTGCTCCCATTATCATCAATAACTTCCTCAATATCAACATCTGATTGATCTACTGCAATATTTGATGCTTCATTTCTGCATTCTTGAACTATAACACCTTGCTTGGCTGTTCTGGATGGAATTGAACAAAGGTGGCCAGCAAAAGCTTCTACCACTGTAATATTACTGCAACTCAACAACTGCAGCTTTAGTGATGAATTGGTAAGAAACTTTCCTTCCCCTATGCCATACTGTCTGAACACCCTTATACCCGTTTGTTGGTAGGCAAAGTTGTTCAGGGTTGTAATGTTATTAATTTGAGATTTGATCTCTTTCTTGTTACTGCTCTCTGGAGGTAGTGCAACAACCACAGCTACATTTCTTAAACTGCATATCTGAAGTGCTTTCTTGAAATCAGCTGCAGTGCACACATCATGTCCTTCATTTACATATTTTCTAATTGCTGATTTTATGTGTGCAGCCCTCCTGTCACAGATAGATTTTCCTCCCTGAGGATCAGCAAAATCCATTTGCACAACCTTAATGTTTTCTTCTTTATTGATAAGTGCTATTTCACTGACTGCCAAAAAACCATGGAAACATCCAGCATTGTCTGACCTTATGTAAGCCTTTTTGAGGGAAGGATTCATTTGTTGAAATTGTTGGAGAGTGTTTCTTAGTACAGCATTTGATGTTCTTGCATCTTGGGAAGCATTATCAAAGACATGGATAATGGTTTGCATTTTTAGGTCATCAGTATCAGAAGTATGATATGATCCTACACTAACATGCCAATTTAACCCTCTTTTGCCAAACCATTTAGACTGAGACTCTCTATAGCGCATGGGCAGGAATTTCATAGCCCAGTCTCTCTCTACCAAAACTTCATCTTTTGATAATTTATGCAGAATCTCACTTCTTGCTGTGTCCTGGTTATAGGATCTCAGGAGGTGTTTCTTCCACTCTTGGACCGCCTTTATACTCTGAAATATAAAAATTATACAGGTACATGAATATAATCCACTATTCTAAGACTATAACATGGCAATAAATAGTTCCTAAGGATTGACAGTTTATTCTACCAAAACAAAATTGGAACTTGATGTATCAGTTGTCATATATAAACTATATCATATATTAAATATAAAATCAAAATATTTCAACATAATGAAAAAAAGTGTCAAAGACTGATTACGTTTTTTAGTTTCCTAATTTCCTAAGTCCAAGAACCATAACTTTGCAAAAATCATCAGACCACAACAGAATTTGAACTTTATCTGTAACTTGTCATGGTTAAACTATACACCAACTATAAGATCAATATATTCAAGAATGACATAAAACAAGAGGCTCCAAAGAGCCGGTGTCGCTCACCTTGGTCTATGTGAATATTCAACAAAGGACACAGATGGATTCATGACAAAATTGTGTTTATAGTGATGGTGATGTTTTTGTAGATCTTACTTTACTGAACATTCTTGCTGTGTACAATTATCCCTATCTATAATGTTTGGATTCAGTGGAAAATGTTAGTAAAAATTTAAAATTTTATGAAAATTGTTAAAAATTGACTATAAAGGGCAATAACTCCTTAGGGGGTCAATCGACAATTTTGGTCAGGTTGACTTATTTTTAGATCTTACTTTGCTGTAAATTATTGCTGTTTACAGTTTATCTCTTTCTATAATAATATTCAAGATAATAACAAAAAACAGCAAAATTTCCTTAAAATTACCAATTCAGGGGAAGCAACCTAACAACCAGTTGTCCACTTCATCTGCAAATGTTAGAGCAGATAGATCTTGACCTGATAAACAATATCACCCCTATCAGATTTGCTCTAAATGCTTCAGTTTTTGAGTTATAAGCCAAAAACTGCATTTTACCCCATTGTTCTATTTTTAGCCATGGCAGCCATGGCGGTTGGTTGGCCGGGTCACCGGACACAAATTTTAATCTAAATACCCCAATGAGGATTGTGGCCGAGTAAAGTTTAATTTGGCCCAGTAGTTTTAGAGAAGATTTTTATAAAAGATAACTAAGATTTACGAAAAATGGTTAAAAATTTACTATAAAGGGCAATAACTCCTAAAGGGATCAACTGACCATTTTGGTCCTGTTGACTTATTTGTTAATCTTACTTTGCTGAACATTTTTGCAGTGTACAGTTTATCTCTATCTATAATAATATTCAAGATAATAACCGAAAACAGCAAAATTTCCTTAAAATTACCAATTCAGGGGCAGCAACCTAACAACCAGCTGTCCAATTCATCTGAAAATTTCAGGGCAGATAGATCTTGAACTGATAATCAACTAAACTCATGTCAGATTTGCTCTAAATGCCTTTTTTTGAGTTATAAACCAAAAACTGTGTTTTACCCCTATGTTCTATTTTTAGCCATGGTGGCCATCTTGGTTCAATGGCCGGATCACTGGACACAATTTTTTAAAATAAATACCCCAATAATGATTGTGGCAAAGTTTGGTTTTATTTGGCCCAGTAGTTTCAGAGGAGAAGATTTTTGTAAAAGCTAACGAAGACGGACGACAGACGCCAAGTGATGAGAAAAGCTCACTTGGCCCTTCAGGCCAGGTGAGCTAAAAATGTGGAAAACTGATTTCTCAGACAGACAGAGTAAAATCCCTAAGTCCACTTCAGCTTCAACGGTAAGGGGCTTTATGGGTAATTGGGAGATATCAGCAAATATACAATGGGATTTTTTACCTGTTCAACCATGTATATGGTGTCATCTTTTTGATCAGCTGACTCATATAATACTTCATCTGATGATTTCTCTATTTTTACCAGGGTTTCTGTTTAGTCATCACATTTCTTACACACTTGGTTGTGCTCATGTTGACAAGAAGCAGTATATTCTTTTGATTGATCTGATAAGGCAAAGTTACAACAATGGTCTGCAGTTTCAGATTCTTTGGAAATATGCAACTGAAAAGAATAAAAAAAATCATGTTATAATTATCTTCCTTTTTGTTGCAACTGAGAGGAAAGTCTGGAAGTTAAGAAAGAGTTTCTTGAATGTGTAGCTACTCGGTATTGTTAGCACAGTTGAGTTCAAGAGTTGCTGGTCTACAATGTCCTCAAATATTGGAGATTTTTTTTTTATGGAATTCAGAAATTCATTTTTATTAATGGAAAATTTAGATGTGCATAATATTCTCATTTTGTTTTTACGTTGATACACACCATGACATTTCTTTGAAATAATAAGTTAATTACCATGTATTCTATTTTGAGGTACTGCTTCCCCAAGGTTAAGGATTTCTGGATAGACTCTTGCCATAGTGCTCCCTTCCCCAGTTTTCCAAGTAATTCTGCAACTTTTTTTAGATCTTCAAACGCCTTGGCTCCATCAGCAGCATAGTTGTCCAACCCCTTCATGCACTTTCTAATGTTTGGTTCAACTGCCTTCATTATTCTCAAATAGGATCGTGAACTTGCTGTGGCATCAAAATGTGTGTCTTTACAATAGGATTCATATTGTTCAATAACACGGGTTCTTACACTGTTCAATATTATTTTTGGCACATGAAACACTTCCCCTGATGAAATCTTGAGATGTGTCTCTCCATATGGTGCATCTGTCATTATGGATGGACTCATAATGAAGTCCATGAAATGGCTTATCTGCTCATCTGTCAAACCCTCTCGACTATATGATGTTTTACTAACAGGTTGTCCATTACCAATCATTGAAGAATGTTTTCTGGCTGTGGTGTACTTGTATTTTGACAAGTCAGGAATAAATTCCTTGATTGCTTTCAAGGAGTAATTTCCCCCAAACAGAGATAAAATCTGTCTTTGTGTTCCCCAATCTGTGGCTTGGTTATATGCAGCAGATAAAACTTCAAGCATATTATTGTCATCTGATTGTGTTGAAGACAATCTTTGTAGCACAGCATTTGATAAAGAAGACACTTGTCCAGGAGCAATAACATTCAAAACTTCTTGAAAGATTGAAGTTGCTGTATTTGTGTGATTTCTTCTAGTGCGCTCAGATGCTTTCTCCCAATTACACTGTAGCTGGCTGACTGGATCTAGACCACAAACAGTCAAAAAATAATCCAGGGCTTTTCTTTTTAAGTCATTTTCAGGCACAGACTCTTGGCTGTCAGGCCGCCAAACACTACCCTGAGATTCATCATCTGTAAAATCTGTCTGGGAAAATTCCTACAAAGAATATGTTTATATCAAATTTAATAAAAGATCTTGCACTGATTATAAATATTTAAAAAAATTAAGTGTTATAACATTTAGTGCAGAATTTAAAATTTGATCGAGGTATAGCTAATATACACATTTAATGAATTTATATCTATGAGAGTGTTAACAAGGTAATTTTCCATAATATTAATATTTCCAAGCAGGCAACTCTTTTTAAAAAAAGTTGATTTTAGAACTTGTCCGAGATATTGCTGATATTAACCTTTAGTACTAGTATAAGTTATATACAAAAAACCTCACAGGAATTCCTCCTTTGGGAGCACTAACAAAACTGGACACCCAGTATTTCTATGTCCCCGCAAAAGTGCAAGGAGGATTAAAAATAACATTATATGTGAGTTTCCATCTGATGATTTAAGCCTTTTTCAACTGACTTTTATAGTTCGTTCTTATGTTGTACTGTTATACCACTGTCCCAGGTTAGAGGAGGGTTGGGATCCCGCTAACATGTTTAACCACGCCACATTATTTATGTATGTGCCTTTCCCAAGTCAGGAGCCTTTAATTCAGTGGTTGTCGTTTGTTTATGTGTTAAATTTATTTGTTTCTCATTCATTTTTTTACATAAAAATGGACATTAGTTTTATAGTTTGAATTGTTTTACATTGTCTTATCGAGGCCTTTTATAGTTGACTATGCGTTATGGGCTTTGCTCATTGTTGAAGGCTGTATGGCTACCTATAGTTGTTCATGTCTGTGTCATTTAAGTGTGACAAAAGTTTTTGTGACTCCATCGATGAAGACACTGACGCAGGCAACATATACATCACTAACAACGGATGATAGAGTAAATAAGTCATATATCTCATCTTGAATATAATGTAACAATATCAATGTGTTTTAGTTTTAAACTTACTGTAATTTCAGTTGTCTCACTTTCTTTTACTGATTCATTTTCTTCAAATTTGTCAAATTCTGCAAGGTAACCAGGACTGCTGCATTCCTTTTTCTGCTTGTTTTTCACATACATTTCATTCTATAAAAAAAGAGATTTGTTGTTATTTTATTTTATTCTTAAATTAAAACAAATAGAAACAAGAATAACACAATGAGGGTAATTAAACCAGTCTTGTTTTTTTCTTTTTTTGTGTCACACCATTTTTAAATCTATAACCATGACAGTGGAATTTGCTAATATCAAACTTTACCTTCATTGTTCCATCAGTAACAATATGTTAAATTCAAAAAGCTTTTATGAAAAATATAAGCAACAGTTCAAAGGTTATCATTATACATAGACACTGTACCAGAGCTGCTGGCTCACCAACTAACCTGCCTGTGTGCCATACAATACATACAACCAAAATATCAATTGCAAGATCTTTTTTCGAAAATCTAGTTAAAAAATTAAAATTCTATAAGATATTATTTTTTTTTATGAGCTCTATGCAAAATATTTGCCATTTTTAATTTTCTGCAAAAAAATCTCTCAACACTTCCATACCAGAATTTAAATGACAGCAAAGTTGACAAAATAATTCATCAACTTTTAAACTGAAGTCAGAGAATGGAAGCCAATTTTGGGATCTTCATAAGAACATATATACATACAGACAATCATGGGTAAAACATAATGCCCCATTAACATAGCAGCGGAGGCATAACAATCAGATTTGAAATAGAAAGCTTCACAATAGGTGCTGACCTTTTGTACCCCACTTTATATAATAAATGGAGACTGTGACACAGATGATGCCCTCGTTCAGATATAATACCATTAAGGATTGGTAAAGGTAACACCAACCAAATTGGAACTTGATCTATGTTTTCTATAATTTTTGTTTGGGGAAAATTTAAGTAAGAGAATGGAAATCATTTGGGGAATGACATACAAATGTACAGACAGATAAGGCTTATGCATATTACCTGTTTATCAACAAGTGTTGCATAAAACCATAAAAGCTCTGTCAAATATGACTTGATATATAAAGGTACATTATAAACAGCTGACTTACTGTAATTTCATATCTCTCACTTTCTTCTAATGATTGTGATTCTTCCATAAGATAGTCAAGTTGATCTGCTAGGTAAAACTGACTGTGCAACTCCATATTTGTCTCTAGATCTCTTTCAATACAACTTTCATTCTGGAAAAAAAAATCAATCAATTCCAATCTGGCTGCATCATTTAAATATGTATATATATGGAAAATTACTGAATCTACTATGTTTTTGGAAATCATATAAAAATGAGGATACCCAGTAACCCTATCAATATTTATATTATGATACACGGACCAAAACTGGAAGGTATTGTACTAGACAGCTCATCCATAATTTTTTTTTCTTCTTCGTTTTAGCCTTTTGGCCAAGTTGGCATTTGAACACCACCAATATAAGGATTTCCTGATGTGGCTTGATTGTGATTTTAACTTGAACTAGCTGGCATGATCAGTAACTGCTGCGAGTACTCTCAGATCTGTACTAATTCTTTTTATTGTTGGGATATACAAGTACCCAGCCACGTCCACTGTGTGTTTTTTTTTAAAGATTTATTTCTATTTGTATTCATCTGATGAGTAAAGCTTTTTCCAACTGATGTATTATAGTTCGTTCCTATGTTGTACTGCTACACCCCTGTGTCTCAAGTCAGGGGATGGGTTGGGATCCAGCTAACATATTTAACCCCACCACATTATGTATGTATGTGCATATCCCAAGCCAGGAGCCTGAAATTCAGTGGTTGCTGTTTGCTGTGTTACATATTTAATTTTCGTTAATGTTTTTGGTAGATTAATTAGGCCGTTAGTTTTCTCGTTTTAATTGTTTTACATTTGTCATTTCAGGGCCTTTTACAGCTGACTATGCAGTATGGGCTTTGCTTATTGTTGAAGACTGTATGGTGACCTTTAGTTGTTTATTTCTGTGTCATTTGATCTCTTTTGAAGAGTAATTGTCTCATTCAGTCATTGGCAATCACACCATATCTTCTTTTTTATATTTTTATAAATTATAATTGATTCTTACATTCAGCTGGCATTCATAATCTTTATTATCCTTTGTTTCATGGTCCTTTAATTCTTTCACTATTTCTTTCCGACAAAAAGTACACACCCCTGTAAGCAAAATGTAAAAAAAAACTTTACTTTATATTGAACTGGAGGATGTCATAACTGTTCATGACTAAAAATCATTCAAAGAAATGATAGGTCAAATACATACAAATAATGTACAGCATGGATTAGTTACAATTTATTATGTTGTTTGGATTTGGAAGAAGTAGTAATTTGGTTTATATGATTGATTGATGTTGTTTTAATGTATTATCAGGGAAAGCAAATCCTGACATGATTACAGAGTGAAAAGTGAGGCCCCACATGGGAGGTTCCCATAATCACATTTATCATTAACTATTTCTTTAAACTCAAGAGTCTGTAATAAAAAAAATCATGTAATATTTGGTTTAGTAATCAAATAATCAGTAACAAATGGCCAAATAATCACATTTATAATCAATAACCCCATGAGGAGGTTCAAAGGTTTGTTATTCATAGTTTGAATATTGGTTCATTGGACTTATTCTTTAAATAGATTGTTACCTGGTCCAATCTGTATTAATTGGTGTCTTTGTTTCCACAGATAAAGGGACTGACACAAAGCAATAGTTCCTTTCAAAAGAGGTTTCTTTCTTTTTTGTGTTTCCTTTCCCCTTGAACAATATTTCAGCATGCATAATTGACTGCTTCTCCATCCTAAGCCTAATCTGTACCTATGGTTTGGACAAATTGTGCATTGCTCTGTTGGTATATCAAACAATCCTCCACGATATTTTAATAAGTCAGCTTCATTATTGACATCTTTAAAGTTTATATGAAAACGTCTGCAGTGAGATTCAATGGATTTGGTGCATGATATCAGAGGTAGAACTTTGTTACAATCAGCTTTAGCATTTGACTCACAAAATATATTATTTACACTAGTAAATTCTCCAAAGCTACAGCATAAAGGATTTCCACCTGCAAAAAAATAGAATCATTTATCAATAAAGTTAGAAAAAAATCAATAGTGAAATATCGCTTTATCAGCAAACATATCTAACATATGTCTTAGGCCTAAATCAATTTATTGTTTGTTTCCCCGATCACGACCCTGCCAAGCCAGGTGTGGGTACTAAGGTAGGTAGGTAGGTAAACAGTTTTTTTTCTCCAAAAAACCTGAATATTATTGGATGATCTGGCAGGCCCGGAAATCAGAAATGAATAAAATAATATTTGACTTATTTTTAACAATAAAATTTCATGAGTAGGATCACTTTTGAATGGTCGGTAGGGATTGGGGAAACAAACAATATTTTGTTTTAGGCCTTATATCAAAAGTTTAATTTATTTTCCAAAACCAAAAAAATATTTCTGACCTCAAAATTGAAATGACTGTAAAAAGTCTATTATCATAAATAACATACAAAAAATAAAATAATTCCCATGACCATATTTTTAAGTTATTGCATGGATAATTGTTTAAAAACAGTACAGTGGCAGGTTAAAGTAAATGCATATTCAGGAAAAGAAAATGATATTATGCATATTCAGTGACTCTTATTTGCACAAAACTCTTACATTGAACTGGACTTGTTAGAGCCAAAACTTTAAAATTGGGAAATTTAAGCAAGAATATCAAAAATCGAACCTTTTTCTGGTAATTCAAGCATCAAATTCAAATTTGAAGTTATATTGAATAACTGCCCCTCCCCCTTTTTGTATGTATGTGCCTGTACCAAGTCAAGAGCCATTAATTCAGTGGTTGTTGTTTGTTTATGTTTTACATATTTGTTTTTCGTTCATTTTTTTATATAAATATAAGGCCATTAGTTGTCTCGTTTGAATTGTTTTACATTGTCATATAGGGGCCTTATATAACTGACTAGTCACTATGTGTTATGTGCTTTGCTCATTGTTAAAGACCGTATGGTTACCTGTTATTGTAATTTCTGTTTCATTTTGGTCTCTTAAAGAACGTAATGTCTCATTGGCAATCATACCACATCTTCAGTCAACCCAGTAAGGCAGTATATATCCAGAAATTTTATGGCAAAACAGCTTGTGATTTGGACAGTGCTCATATTTTTTATTTGTACCTAGAAAAATGAATGGTTGCAGTGTGGTGGTTAATATTTTTCAAATTACCTGATTGATGTGCCATAATTGTTGTTCATATTGTATGTACAGTATCTTATTGCTGCAAAAATCTTGTAAATCGTCTGCAATCCTCAAATCAATGTTGTTGTCTGCTGTACAGGAAGTGTGTAAGGGAGATAATCGAGTATCTCAGTTGTCAGGGGAGATAATCAAAACATGTTCCAACTGCATTTCATTCAAATTTTCAGCTTTCCGTAACTGTCCTTTGAGTCATTTGCTACCCGATTTTGTTTTATTTGTTTTTCAACTAGCATGTCTGCTTGTTGTTAAATGTATAACTTCAATGATAATATGTTGCGCTTTTGAAAAAATGAATATTGAACATTAATTAAATTTATCGATCAAAAGGGGCAATAAATTACACAAACCACTCAAATATCCTTTGACAAAATAATTATTATTTCTATAATTTTTCCTTTATTTATTAACTTTTTACTTAAGTATAAACATTTTCTTTAATTTTTAAGCGTTTATTACATTGTAAAATGTGTATAATATGTCAAAGTACAAAACAGTCATTGGTTATATATGGATCCCAGGTGTAAGGGTCCTAATACACACAATAAAAATGGATTTCAACAACAAAAAATGTTTTTATGCCTTATATAAGATGGATACATGAAAATATCAACATTTGAAGAAATTCTATATTTTTCTATTTTCCATTTTTTTGCTGAAAAGCTCAACGATTCACGTCCCAGCCTCTTAAATATCCAGGAGTAGAATATCATAAACATGAGATACTTTCACCAAAGATACCTGGGTTTAAATTGTTTTCAATAGACGCCCGTTTCAACTACAAAAGACTAATCACTCACACTCGGAACAAGAACAATGATATGTCAAAAAAGGACCAACATAAAAAGCTTTGCGAATCCTCAATTCCGGCCGATACAGATTGTATTAATATGATTCAGTTATTGAATGTTATGTAGTGTCAATGGTTATTATGTTAAAAATTGCAATGATACTATGACACAATTACTACACACACACATACACACACACACACACACATGTATCACTTTCTGTTGTTGTCTGTTTTATGGTCGGGTTGTTGTCTCTTTGACACAATCCCCATTTCTATTCTCAATTTTATTTTCTCGTCTCGTTAACATCATAAATATAAACGATTGTCATATACATAATAATACAGTATAAGCTAAGTTTAAACTATTCATCATGTTCATAAAATGTTAAAATATTCGAAATCGAATTAGGTTCTAAAATAGCAACTCCGTTATAATGTTTATACGTAAACATGACTCTTATTCAGATTTCTTAAGACGAATATACAATTGGAAGCATACTTTGAACTTATTAATATGAGTTAAAATTTACAATGTATTACACTTTGTCTTTTCTATAAACAAAGTAGTTTTTGAATTAACAACCAATTGGTTGGATTTGTTTTCTAGATAGAAACAATAAAATACAAATTAGATCAAGAATAAAAACATGATGTTCTAGTTATACATGTTATAAAAATAGAGATGAAAGGCGAACATAAACGAATAACAATCAAACGTCAAACAACTGAATACAAAATATAACATAGAAAACAAAATGTTTAAGCAAATTGAACCCCACGAAAAATCTGGATTCATCCCAGGTGCTATGGATCGGCAAGCAAATCCTACTCCGCATATGGCTACTGGTGTGCAAGTTTTGTTAGTAGAAACGACTTTATGTAGAATGTACGTATAATGTGTTATTTCATGTTCATTATTCATTCAAAGGAAGTAAGTTAGTGTTCCAGCCGTTGTTCAATCTAGCAGAATGTGATGCCAGAAGATATCAACCTATAGTGTTCACCACTCATGGAAACAGTGAATTTATCTACAGTAAATCAAAGTGTACTGAAGAGGGACAGGTTGTATTCAAGAATGATTCTTCTAGCGCCGATACTGCTTGTCGTTGTGACTACACAAAGGGGTATGCTTTTGTTACGAGACCAACACACCGTTGTTTCTGTAACCCATCAGAGGAAGATTGTTCGTGTGTAAGAGTTACATGTTCAAATCTAACACGAGGTTAGTTTTTTTAGATATAAGATCGATAAACATTAATGGAAGACAACCTTTTCCTTATTTTGTTTTTCTTGGCACTCTTTATATACACTTACATAAATCGAAATAAACAAAAAAGCTAAGTTGATTGCTCGTCGTTTAATCAATATTTGCTTAAACCGATTTTTTGTCCCTCGATAGTAAGAAGATGAATAAAGGCAACATTTGTATACCGCTGTTCAATAGACTAGTTATATTTGAATTAAGTTAGACAAAATATGGATAAACACAGGCCGCAGTAGAATAGCGCTGTTAAATATCGATTGAGAGAAAACAAGTCCGGGTTACAAATCAAAACCTAGAGAAACACATCAATGATCAGATGAAGACAACGAAACAACAGAAACTATGAAGTTCAACAATAACTAACTACAATGCAACACACACAGAAACGACCTAATAGATAATAAGTGCTATTTGCCTGAATTCGTATATGATATTTCAAGAAAAAATTATTGGTTAAATTTGGTTATGTGGCTAGTAACAAACTAAAACCGAGGGAACCAAATCAACTATATGAGGAAAACAACGGAACAACAAAACGCTAAAACAATAGCAAATTGCTATAGTCCTGAGTTGGTACAGGACATTTAAAGACAAATGGTGGTTGGTTGGAACCTGTTTTATTACTTGCCAAACCACCCGCTTAAATGGATATGTTAAAATACGAAATGACACAACGTGACGTTTATATTATAACAGGCAAGTTTTTAAAAATAAAATAATTTATTTCATTTATAGACACGAAGAAGAATATATTAAAAAAACAATATGGAATCTGACATCATAAAACACACAAGCTATTTTTATCAATTATCTATGCAAAATTTAACATGTACCAATCATGCCAATGGCTCATCTTTGTTGTTTGGGGCTGAGGCAAAATTATATTTCAATCCAAAACCTAATGCAAACATTGGAGAGTGTCAGAGGTCAAAAAGAATAAAATTTGATTATGGTATTCAATTACTGAAGAAAAAAAAATATGGAACAATTCAGATATATTAGTTATCAAAGGTACATAGTTTATTTAAACATTTATTCCGTAGATTATCAATGCATTACTGATGGGGAGATAATAACAAATGCAACATGCCAGGAGATACATCAATCAATGTAAGTTATTTCGTTACTGGAAGAGTTCTTTCCTCTTAACATATCATTTGATAAAATCTAAACTAATATGTATGTAAGAAACACCGGATGATCTGTTCAAAACACAGTTTGATTAATTCTTTTTGTTTGTGTTCATAATATAGATATAGGAAGATGTGGTGTGAGTGCCAATGAGACAACTCTCCATCCAAGTAATAATTTAAAAAGTAAACCATTATAGGTTAAAGTACGACCTTCAACACGGTGCCTTGGCTCACACCGAACAACAAGCTATAAAGGGCCTCAAAATTACTAGTGTAAAACCATTCAAACAGGAAAACCAACGGTCTAATCTATATGAACAAAACGAAAAAAAACGACAACTACTGTACATCAGATTCAGAAAATTTGTTTTCATGTAACACATGCATTAAATAACCTTGCAAGTGAAAGCTGAGGTAAATATAGAACAGCGTTCGATCGTCATAAACAAACTTGGTTGATAAATTGAAACTCAATAATAAATGACTGTTATTTGATAAATACAGTCGCTTTTGTATATAAGTTGCATTCATTGTGGTTAATGATTCATTCATAGAGGCATGCAACGTTTTGTTCATTCTTTAAAAAGAAAAATAGTTTATGTTTTCTCTCTTTTTCACTCCTGTCTTTAATTTTATTAAGGGAAATTGCAATTAAACGATTGATTTTTTTCTAACGTGCTTTGTTTTTATACGTGTTGTTCCTTTAGTTGACATATAAGGTTTGTTTTATAGTGATTAATTATGTAACACAATGCTAACTGCAGTACCCCTATTTTTGTCATTTTTGCCAATTTTGTGTGTTTGTTTTGTTCACACCGCGTCAATACAATTATCTATTGTAAACAACCGAGAAACACACATTAGTTATCATTTAAGTCATTTTGAAAATGTACCGGTTGTGAATATAATACCTGTTGTCATAGTGTACGCAGTCTATTTTATTAGAAATGCATATCAAGATATAATGGCATCTGACACAGGTTTTATTCCAATTTAAGTTTTGTAAACTCGGATTTTCCTCTTTTCTCTCTGAAAAAAATTATAAGCTTGAAACTGACTATGTCGACATATCCCAAATTATCATGATGCTATTCTTGACGTTCGTTAATAACTAATTTGGTGTTCTATATATAATGAAAAGGTGGAACAACGATTGTGTACTGCATTATCAATCATTATATGCAGTGCCCACAACATTATATGCAGTGCTCACAACATTATATTAAGTGATCACACCATTATATCAAGTGCTCACAATATCATATTAAGTGCTCAAAACATTATATGCAGTGCTCACAACATTATATGCAGTGCTCACAGCATTATATGCAGTGCTCACACCATTATATGCAGTGCTCATATCATTATATTAAGTGCTCACAACATTATATTAAGAGCTCACAACATTATACGCAGTGGTCCAAACATTATATACAGTGGTCACAACATTATATGAAGTGGTCAAAACATTATAGGAAGTGCTCACAACATTATATGAAGTGTTCACAACATTAAACGTCTTTTGTTGTATGATGAGATTGATGTATGATGAGATCATTCGGTAAACTTCGTTTTTTAGCGGAAATTACCGAATCCATATTTGGAAAATTACGGTAAATTAATGTCCAGCAAACAAATTTAAACATTTATTCTTCTTCTTCTTCTTTTGTTACAGAAAACCATCAACGTACTGATATATTATTATATATGTTATCATTAAGGCAGTATGCAATATTTAAAACTGAAATAAGTAAATTAAGAAGTATGATCAATTTATCACAACTTTATTCCACACCAGGGCATTTTAAACTTATTTTGAGGATCAGTTTCACCATATTCACAACTTAATATGTATATTTATTTAAGTGTTTATTAAATTGCTTCGCCGAATGCAGTTGGATACGAACGCAGATGTCCAACCATGAACCGTTCGGACATAAATGGACACACTTTTCACGCTTGATTCAGGTCTGAATTTGGAATGTAATTAAATATTTGACACATAATAGGTTTCTGACACGGAATAAATGTAGTCAAAGAATTAAAAATTGGTTATATAATTTGAATTGATACTTAATTTTTGGTTTTTGCACCACGCTGTTGCAAATTGCCCCACCCCTCCAAAAATTAAAAAAATACCCTCCTTTTTTTTATTTTGAGCAATAAATTATGCTGTTGCATACTGACCCCAACATCAAGAAAAGAAAAATGTATCCCCCACTTTTTTCTATTTATCTTCTGAAATCTGATATAGGAAAAAAATCTTTACACATAATTTTAAAGCAGTGTAAGGAAGGTAATCAAACATGTCTGGATTACCTTAATATATTTGAATCACCTTCCTTACACTGGTTTCAAATTGTCTTAATTGACCATTAACCAAGAAACCCTTGTTTTCCCCTCTTGTTTGCCTCTAATTCCTAAATGGTTTGAGCCATAACACATCCCCCACCTACACCTCCGAGCAAATCATGACCATCCCTTTTGTAGTTTGAAACTTATGGAGATTCATACACTTAATGACTGGAAACTACAAAAATGTTTATTTCCTCCCCCTTTTTGGCCCCTAGTTCCTAAACAGTTAAGACCATAACCACCCAAATCAATCCCAACCTTTCTATAGTTGTAATAAACCTTGTGTTAAAATTTAATTGATTTCTATTCACTTATACAAAAGGTATTATCCGGAAAACATCTGTCTTCGGCAACGCTGACGACGACGACGTGATAGCGACCATTTTTTCTTTCATTTTTTTTTGCAGTCGTATTAAACATGTTGATTTATACACATATATTGTGCATTTCTGAATAAATTTATTCAGATTATTCGGGATTGTAAGTAAGATATGATGTAATGAGCCAGTATTTTTCATGGAGAACCAAATATCTGTCAGTATACTGTTCATTGTATTTTTTTTTTATTAATGTTGGTCAGCAATTGCAAATATAATTTTACTTAAACATTTTCGATTTGCAATCATATTTTAAAAAGGCATGTCACAGCAATGTTTGGTGCAAACAAACTAGTTTGTGATTTTAAATTCTTTTAAGAATATAATTCGGACTATGCTATACATAAAAGTCAAATAAGTTTCGACAATTTTCCATTTTTTTCCGTGAGTGATCCATATTCATCAGAAAAATGCCCCACAGAAACAATCATTATCTTACCTCCTGTACATTTCTAGGAATATGATTGATTAAAAGCGACCTCGTGGAGACCGTGTATATTCAATATTAGGTTAGTAGGGAGGCGTGGCTTATTTCAATACACGGTTAGTTGTGGATTTACGACTTGGACACTGTTTGATTGTTTAAAACTATTAAAGTTCTGTTCAATATTGTTGATATCAAGGTTGGTGATACAAAATATTTATCGTTTACGTTAGTTGTTTTGTGCAGACCAATTGAAGAAGGTTCTAAAAATTGTACACTTGAACACTTTAATACAGAAAAAAAAGATGTGTTATGTTAGCAAATAAGACAACTTTAGTCTAAATTCAACAAATAAAGATAGTCGGTAAGATAAATTCGTTACATAGTGTGCTAGTGACCTGATATGATATATACAGGGTAAGTAAATTCCATATGGGGTTCGAGCTTCGCTTTCACCCCGTATGGAATTTACTGACCCTGTATATATCATGATATTAGGTCACTAACACACTATGTTACTAATATGATCTGTCGTCAAAAGTAACTTTCCAGATAGCGAAAAATATATTCAGATATGAAATTTTCAATCTTTTACATTGATCCTAACATGGGATATGGAAAAAAAATTGGTAGCAAAAATAACAGAAATCCCCTGACTATAGACAAGCTAGTAGGCGAGCGCCAAAACAAGGATTCGGAGGTTTTTAATGCACCTATCTAACACACGGCTATATGATATATCATTTGAAAGGTCTTTTATCGTACATTCAGAATTGCCTGGTCGTCAAACTGGGAAATGGTCACATTTTAAAAAAAACGGCAAAAAAGGGGGGAAAAATATAAGTCATAATTTGACGATATTGTTCGAAAAATGCAGTTTAAGAACAAGTTCATCTGCAATATAATATGAAATATATCATTTGACAAACTAAAGTCTATCTAATTTTTGTTTCTGAAATAAAAAAAATTTAAAAAGTGTTTAAAATGAAAAAATCTCGTATTTTTGTGAAAATCATAATTTTTACGGATATTGACGCAAAACTCTCGGTAATATTTAATTTTGCATCTAAAAACACACAAATTCTATTGGTTTTATATTAGTAACATATATAACTAGTTTTTTTAGTTCTAATGTCTCGCCTAGCTTGTTTTTTATACCTACAAAATATTGATAAAACTATATTAAAGCATATCTTAAAACTGCGCTAAAGCGCATATTTACCATGTTTACAGCACAGTTAAAAATAAATGTTATTTTGGTCTCCTGTTAGTTCGACAGTTATAAATACAATATGATTTAATTGTCTTAAGCTTGCCAACCACGTCAAGGCCGAAGATCACTAGCAAGGTGTTGTTTTTTTTGTTGTTTTTTGTTTTGTTTAGATCACTTGCAAGGTGTTGTTTCTTTTTGGGTTTTTTCTTAACTACCACTATCATCGCATACGGAACTAAAGTACACAACCATTTGGTAGAGTTATTACAAAACACAAAATTAATAATAATATACATATTTACATTGAATAACAGTGAGGCGACTTAAACTTTGTATTGCCCCATTGCTCAAATGCTCTTTCGCTATTAGTCAATGGTATCGTTTTCATCTTCATCATCGTCATTCATTTGATCTTTTTTAGAGGTTGATGTTCTCTTTAGAATAAATATTTTGGCAAGTATCACTGCCCTGACATGGACAAAGCTCCGTGCAAGACATTTGCTGCTCTCGGCAAATACATTTCTTGCTACGTATTTATTCCCTCTTGCAAGAACATACTAGATCTTGCATTTAATCGGACTTCATCATGCCTAAAAAGTAGAATGGATATGGGCCATGTAAACTCTTTTCCATCCGTATTCATAAGGAGACAAAGGATTTGGATGATCGAGATGTGAGGACATCCAAATTGTCGTTTGTTGAAATGACCGCAACATATGTTCTTTGAATGCAGGTTCACTTGAGTCTATGCATGTTACAAGTTTAACACGTAACTTGTTTAAGTCAACATCTGATGAAGCGAATTTTTCTTATAAGTCACACAAGCTTGAAATAAGCTCTATGACAGCTGACAACGATGTGGAAAAAGCAATCTTGTCAAAGTTTTGGAGTTTTGTAAACTTACTCGAAGATTTCCTTATCAACTTGAAAACAGTCTTTTTGCCAATCCCAATTTTAGCAGAAGTGGTATCACAACCAGTTCAAGCATGAACTACAGGGAGAATGTTAGCTAGTAAAGGTGAAAAAGATTTACTTAACTCATGGATTGGCATGTACTTTCTACAGTTCCTAAGAGAATTAGTTGACCCCGTCAAAAACCACATTTGTTCAGTCGACACAAGAATCTTGAAATAATGAACACAGAGCACAAGAACATCTGTATCGGAACACTTGATTATGATTGGTCGCCTTATATTCAACTGCTAAAAGATTTTATGAGAGTATCACATGAAGCAAGATTCTGGTGTCTGTGTCTTCATACGAACAGGACAGATCTGAAGATCGATTACATGCTCTCATTGAGTGTTGTCGCTCTATTCTGGATTGGAAAATGCGCCGTCAAGAACTAAACATTTGTTTTCATCCTGGAACATATCAGACAAATTACTGCTCAGATAATCTCAAAGGAAAGAGCTTGCTTGTTTTTGTGCTTGGTAGACATTTTTTCCAGTCTGGAACAGTTCGGCCTTCAGCGATATGAAACTTTTTCGTAGTTGTTGCCGATCGTCTATGTCGCTCTGCTGATTTTATGAAATGTTCAGTAATAGTGTCATAGCGATCGAAGACATCAACAACATTGTCTGTGAATCGGAAGCATGATTGTAAAAGATGGACGAAAGATACCAACAGGGACAGTCAAACTCATAAATCAAAAATAAACTGACAACGCCATGGCTAAAAATGAGTGCCTGCATAATGTAAGATTTGGCCAAGTCTCCAATTGTGGACATCCTTTTAACATCAAATGACTGAAATCATGCCATTTCTTATTGGTACGGTAGCACTGTGATCAATTTGAGGAATGTTAGGGACTGATCCTACCTTAATTTTCAAATTCATGGGAAGATCAGACTTGTTTGTCTTCCTCATAATTCCATCGTCATAATATATGCAGTGGGAATGGGACAAATTAGATAGGACGAAACAGTTTCCACAGATACGTCATCTCTACATTTAGTTAGAGATAGTGCACGGGTAAACACAAGCTCGGGAATCAAATGACCTTTTACAACTTGCCCAGATTTGCATTTTAGTTGTACTTTGGGGTTCATACCCTCAAATTTCTTCAGTCCTGATCTTTGTCTGTTGATAGTGATGACTCAACAAATATCTTCCTTTTTCACGTTTTTGTTTTTCAAGTTTCAACTGATTTTAACAGTGAATCTTCAATGTCGTGACTTGCATGGAGACCAGTTGAAATGTTCATATGCTGACGGGAGAGATTATCAACGTCAAATGGTTTTGTCATATTTTCTGTTATATAAACAGTTAGATCGTCTACAAATGGTTTATCCCTTTTCATTGCAGCTGGTTTTGCTTCATCGTGACATTGGTCACCAACCTAGATAAGACACGCACGTGCTCTCATTGGCGATGTTATCTGACTAAGCAAATGCCTTGTAAGATTCAATCTTATCAATGAAGCCTTCCTCTTTGTTAAACCAACAATGCCTCTAACAACCTTAACACATCATCATGTCTTTGCCTTAAGCTATAAGCATTCATTAAGGTTGTGGAACCTCTATTAGTTGTCATACTAAGAGTCTCTTGTGTGATATTTTGACATATTATACAGCATTGCTAATTATGGACATGCGGCAGCGCTTCATTGGAAGTGGCGCACATTTCACAGGACTTGGACACTCATCAATGTCATCAATGATGAGAATTATGATAATATTCAAGAATATACTATTATACAAAATGCAGTCTGCTGCTTACATAGCACATGCTAATATCATTAGTAATGGTTAAAGTGGTCTTTTGGTAACACATATACGAATATTTATCTAGTAATATGTTGAAACACGACTTGTGTTTTTGAAACTCAAGTGTTACCTATGCATATTAGATACTAGATTTATATAAATGTTTAGCGTCTGGAATAAACACGATACAGATCCGGAATACCGTTTAATAATGCAGATTTTAGAAAAGTCGTCAAACGTTTATTATCCATCATTGAGCTTCGATGTGTGTCGCAATCTTTTCTGGGTATATGGAATTTATAAAAACAAAACATATAAGAGTTTTAATAAGTCATTGACACTGACAATCTAAAAAAATATGGTATTTTTTTTTACATTTTAGGGTTGGTCTTACAGATGCCTCAGAATCAACTAATTTTTCATAAAATCTTCTTTTTATTAGATTCCATGTCTTTTTAGAATGTATTCCAAGCTATCTTAGATAAAAACGAATAATATATTTACAACAATGCCGATATATGCAATGTTAAGTATCACCGTATAATCCAAAGTAATTCGACATGTCTGTGTTCTCGTGAGATTTGCAAGAAACGTGACCATAGGGAACTTTGACGACCACCCAAATCGTATGCGCTAGAAGTTTTTCTTTCGATTGATACCAAAATTAGCTGTGTGTTCGATAGGTGCATTAAAAACCTTAACGAGAGGCTTTTTCTCAAATCTGCGCTCGCCTATAGTATGTGAGATAAATTAGAACGCCAATAACAACAACGAGAATAATTCACAGTAAAACAATACTAGAAGTTCTCCATTATTATAATTATATTACAATTACATATTGACACAATAACAAGTATCGTTTTAATTTGTGCTTCTGTTACAAAATAAATTGTGTGGACTTTAAATACAAGAGTGCACACGCTGAAATGTCTCGCCTTCTTTACTAATCATTGATAGTTTGTAGATAGTCCTAAATGTAAAGCTTTATTACAACTGTCACATTAACTTAACATTATCCAAGAAAACTAAAAATTGACCAATGAACCATATACAAATAAGGTCAAGGTCAGTTGGACAATGCCAGGCAGACATGACTGTACAGCTAACAATTCTTCCATACAGCAAATATAGTTGACCTATTGCTTATAGAGTAAGAAAAACAGACCAAAACACAAACACTTAACACTGAGCAACATGAGCAATGAACCGTGAAAAGAAGGTCAAATAAAACGCGCGCAACTGACAATTAACTTTTGATTATTGAACCATGAAAATGGGGTCAAGGTCAGATGACACCTGCCAGTTGGACATGTACACCTTACAATCATTCCATACACCAAATATAGTAGACCTATTGCATACAGTATGAGAAAAACAGACCAAAACACAAAAATTTAACTATAACCACTGAACCATGAAAATGAGGTCAAGGTCAGATGACACCTGCCAGTTGGACATGTACACCTTACAATCATTCCATACACCAAAAATAGTAGACCGATTGCATACAGTATAAGAAAAACAGACCAAAACACAAAAACGTAAATATAACCACTGAACCATACAAATGAGGTCAAGTTCAGCTGACACCTGCCAGTTGTGGACTTGACCACCAAAATTTAACATTGTTCACTGATCCATGAAATGAGGTTGAGGTCAAGTGGAAACTGTCTAACAGGCATGAGGACCTTGAAAGGTACGCACATAACAAATATAGTTATCCTATTACTACTAATAAGAGAGAATCAAACATTACAAAAAATATTAACTTTTTTTCCAAGTAGTCACTGAACCCGGAAAATGAGGTCAAGGACATTAGCCATGTGACTGACGAAAACTTCGTATCATGAGGCATCTATATACAAAGTATGAAGCATCCAGGTCTTCCACCTACTAAAATATAAAGCTTTTAAGAAGTGAGCTAACACCGCCGCCGCCGCCGTAGCCGCCGCCGCCGGATCACTATCCCTATGTCGAGCTTTCTGCAACTAAAGTCGCAGGCTCGACAAAAATTAAAGAAGTGCTCAGCAACAAATAGCAATACTCGTTCATGTGTTGTTGCTATCATTTGGACCTAAACACAAATTTGAATCATTTTTCAAGGTCCATTGTTATCAAAAAAGTGCGATCTAAAAGATATTATTCTTATATATTATAAGTTTGATTACATTTTGTATCTTAAGATACCTTAACCAGAATTAATTTAGGTCAAGTAGTTATCAAAGGTACCATGATTATAATTTAGTACGCCATATGTTCGTTTCGTCTACTTAAGACTCATCAAAACTTTGAATTTTTCGAAAAACTAAGGATTTTCTTACCCCAGGAGTAGATTACCTTAGCCATATTTGGCACAACTTTTTGGAATTTTGGATCCTCAATGCTCTTCAACTTTATATTTATTTGGCTTTTTAACTATTTTGATCTGAGCGTCACTGATGAGTCTTATGTAGACGAAACGCGCGTCTGGCGTTTACAATTATAATCCTTGTACTTTTGAGAACTATCATCAGTGACGCTCATCTCAAAATATTTATAAATCCAAACAAGTACAAAGTTGAAGAGCATTGGAAATTACTCTTTTTTCATGAACAATCATTACTATCCAATAATAGTAAATCATTCTTTTTAACTCACAGTTTGTTTGAATCTTTACCTAATGCAACACTTAGATGCATGCTTTTTTATTAGTTGTTAGTGGCTTTGAACTAGCTGTCAGTAACTGCAAGTACTCTCAGATCAGTACTTATAGTGTCTTGTTTTTGTTGAGATATATAAGTACCCGCCCACATCCACTCTATTTTCTTGTTAGATGTATTTATATTTGTACCCATCTGATGAGTTAAGCCTTTTACAAATGATTTTCATAGTTCTTTCTTATGTTGTTCTGTTACGCCATTGTTCCAGGTTAGAGGGAGGGTTGTTATCCCGCTAACATGTTAAAACCCGCAGCACATTCTGTATATATATGGCTGTCCCAAGTCAGGAGGAGCCTTTATTTCAGTGGTTGTCGATTGGTAATGTGTTATATACATGTTAGTTTTTCGATCGGATGTCTGTTTACGTTTATTATTTCGGGGCCTGCTATAGCTGACTATGCGGTATTGGCTTTGCTCATTGTTGAAGGCCGTACTGTGGCCGTTTAGTTGTTAATTTCTGTGATGTCATTTTGTCTTTTGTAGAAACGTTTTATTCACCCACAAGCTCAGTTTTCATAGGAGATGATAACTTTAAATGTTAAACTGGGTCTTGAAAGGGTAATTTTTTTCTCATGAAAGTTTATATTTCTATATAAGACTGCTGATCATATTTAGAAGACAAACTACTTGGCGTGCTAAAAAGCTTGTAATAAAATTTAAATAATTGATGTTATTTTAAAAGTTATGTTAAACACCTACAATGAAATGCTTTAAACTGCATTTTCATATCTGTTAGATACTTATTCATGTAAACATGCCAAATTCTGAATTTCAATGCCAAAATGACGCTATCATGACATATATAAGCTAGCGTAATATGGCACTTATGTGTTATAGAAAGCTCGCTTTTTAAAACTGAGTACAGACTATAAAGTGGCATCTTGCTAAAGTTTTTCAGTAAGAAATGAATTCGAGGAATATATAATACAAACTTTCCTTCGATATTTCATTAAATAAACTTTTAATTATTTTACTTACATTTTGCCATTCGTATTTCTTACGACGAACATAACTACTTCAATCATTCACCTCTTAGTTTCATCTTTTCCTTACTTATTTCAATCAGATTTAAATATTGTATACTGCATTATGATAAAATGACTTTAATAACTATTTAAATTTGTTTGACGGACATTAATTTACCAATTATGGATTCGGTAATTTCCGCTAAAAAACGAAATTTACCGAATGATCTCATCATACATCAATCTCATCATTCATCAATCTCATCATACAACAAAAAAACGTATAATGTTGTGAGCACTTCATATAATGTTGTGAGCACTCCAAATAATGTTTTGACCACTTCATATAATGTTGTGACCACTCCATATAATGTTTGGACCACTGCGTTTAATGTTGTGAGCACTTTCTATAATGTTGTGAGCACTTAATATAATGTTGTAAGCACTTAGTATAATGTTGTGAGCACTTAATATAATGTTGTGAGCACTGCATATAATGGTGTGAGCACTGCATATAATGTTGTGAGCACTACATATAATGCTGATCATTAACATAAGGAAGTCATGGCGTTCCATAAAAATAGATAGTTGAGTTTTTGATACCAACTATATTATGTGGAATATTTAGACGAGCCCATTAGGGCGAGTTAAGATATTCAACATGATATAGTCAGTATCAAAAACGAAACTACCTATAATTCTGTTTATCGGTAATTATGACGTCACGCAATGTTATGACGCCACGCAATGTATAGCCTAATATTTTCAGTGATACAGCAAGTAAGTTGATACTCGAAAATGTTAGGCATTGAGACCAAAGGGAAAATATACGAATTACCGATAATCCATCTTACCTGTGTTATCTGTCAAAACCTTTTGGAATTATTGGTTAAAAATGCTATTGGAATCGTACTTTATTTGCCATTTTATCTTTGCTAATGTGATTTGTCTCTATAACTTTAGGTGTTACTTGGATACATATAGCGTTGTTCTTATACATCCCATCATTGTGCTATTGTAAAACATGTTTGTAAGCTTGTCGTTCATTTTTGCTATGCGCTTTGTCTACATGCTGTGTTTTTTTTTTACATATTTGTTTGTTGTTTATTGAATAAGAATATGACACAATGTTGACTGATGTAGCCCTATTTTTAGCATTGTTACGTCATATGTCTGTTTGTTTTGTTCGCGCATAGTTATCAATATAATGAAATTTGATGCGACTGTCATACAAGTGAGAGGTATAGCTAGCTTTAACCAGGTTCAATCCACCATTATCTACATAAGAAAATGCCTGCACCCAGTTGATATCCATTCGTTAAATGTTTTTTGCCATTTGAATCCGGACTTTCTGGACTGAATTTTCCTCGGAGTTCAGTAGTTTTGTAATTTTACTTTTTGCAACAGGTACCATAGATATATTTAGGGTCAAGGAACACTAAATAGGATATGTCACATATTTTAGTATTCTGTTGCGTACTATCTCGGCTCGCTGAACAAGAACTGAAGATAGAAAGACTACTGCATGTATTTCTTTCATTTTGTAAAAGAATTTAGATCAGAAGTATTTAAAAAAAAGAGAGAAAATTAAGTTTAATTGTTATTATTGACAGTTACAATTCAACGAGCTTATATCTTACAACGAATCGTGCCTACCTACTCTACCTTAAATTGATAGCATGTGTTCAAGAGGAATTCATTTAATCGCTACCTTACCAGAATATTATGAACAAGATCAAATTTCTAAAACACACACACACACACCAAGCAATTAATGACAACTTTTAATGTGGAAAATCATCATTGTAAAAAAAACCGACATATACGAATAAAATCTTTTATGAATGGATGGATCAAAATAATAGTTTAATAGTTATTTTTTTAAGTTTGAAAATGAGTAAATTGTATGAACTTATAATAAGTTACTTGTTTTCAGATCACACACCACATATAATAATACAGTTCAGTTCATCGAAAGTATCAGCAAAAGTAAGCATTGTAAGAGTGATGTTAAAATTAAGAAAAAGAAAAGATTTTTTAACTTTACACTAGCTTGAAATGGCTTAGTCCTTCTTATTATACCAAGCCACTGCAATATCAAAAGGGATCTTTTTGACTCACAGACTAGTTATTTAGTTAGAAACACTTTCCAAAAACTCCAGTGAATTTGATATTGGACATATTGCAACAATGTTACATGTAGGTAGAATAGAGGACATGTCTTTCTTGAATACTTGTAAACAAACGTTTAGCCCTTATCTAATCTTACAAAAATCCAATGGGACCTTGTGCTTGATCTTTATTATAAGAATAATTATATAGTTATTGTTTAACTTAGTTAAAACATATTTATGTATAGTGGATTGGGAAGCAAGTTATAACAATATAAAATCCCTTTCAACTTTGGGAGTTCGAGTGCTGCCGTGTAGTTCCTAGACTGTTATCAAACATGTTTAAAGCATTCCACTTTACATACCGAGTTGGATATTAGATCTAGTTATCTTATAGCACCTTTATATGTTGATCTATCGATTTATTGCTGCTAGGTTGATTTTTGTCCCAAGAGTCTAACCAGCTAGATATTTATCATGCAGACATGAAAGAATCTTGATTTGTTAATTTATACGAATTAACTGTTGCTAAAACGTTGAGTTTAAATCTAAATCATTAAAGTTTTTCTCATGCAAAGCATAGCTATCATAAGCCGAAAATATCCAAAACTATAAACTAAAGTATACATACGTAGTCGATTTTTTTTTTCACTGATTAAAGAATCGAGGGCCCTTACGGGTTTGATGTAGAATAAATGCGTGTTTGACCGAACAGTTTTCAAGACTGGTATCTTTGGTTATATTATATTTTTTAGCGGGAGGAAAAGTCCTTGTATCATGTGTATTCCCTTGAGAGATTTTTCAGGTTAAATGCAGTGCAGTTTCTTTTGTTAAATTTTCTATTTGCGGCACAGAATTCAATTTTCTCGAAAAAAAAAGTATTTTGACAAGTACATCGAATTAAAATTCAGTAAAAACGCGAGTTGGTTCGTTCTTATCTACGGCTTCTGTGGAATCTGCAAACAACGTCATTGAGTTGTTATGTCATAATCATGCGTAAGCTGATGCACACAACCAATAGACCTTTGGGTCTTTAATTGGAATTGTGTCCATTGTCATGTCATTAGAATATATTAATAATTGTTTGAATACAGATGCCTATATTCAAATTGTCGAAGCAAGCAGGATGCCTTAAGTGTAAAAGATCATATTTTCATGCATTTAGAACTAAAGCTAAAATGATGTTTTCATTAATATAATTTCTAGTCAAAACTGTACGTTCTACACACATCTCCGAGTTTATAGCTTTTTACTTATATATGTCGTGTACCTGTTGTTATTTTGTACAAGTTATTACTTGTACAAAAAATGTATACAAGTAAGTACTTGTACAAATCCCTCATACTGCAGGTAATTACTTGTACACATACAATTGTACCAATAATAACTAGTACAATCTTTACTCAGAAAAATATAATAACCTGTACAAATCATTATTCTACTACGACTTATTTGAGGTTATTATGAAATTGTTTTCCTTTAAACAAATAATTTTTGACTTAGCCTAAAGGCTGTAGAACTGTTACACCACTGTTCCTGGTCGGCAAAGTAAGATCTATGAATAAGTTAACATGATCAAAAAGATCAATTGACCCCTTAAGGAGTTATTGTCCTTTTTAGTAAAATTAAAATTTTATGCAAATCTTCTCCGTTTCAGACAAATCAAACAAACTGTTGTTAGGTTGCTGTTCCTGTATTAGTAATTTTTAAGAAATTTTGTTGTTTTTGGTTATTATTTTGAAAATTATTATAGATAGAGATAATTTGTAAGTAAGGGATATAAGCCGATAACAGTCCATTCTGTAAAATATTGGACAGGTCTGAGGCCGCAGAATGGACTGTTAGAGGCTTATATCTTACTTAAAACATTGTTTAACACGTCGATAAAAGTTAAAATAAAAGAAAAGCCAGCAAAGATTTATTTTCATCAAGTATGAAAATTGTTTTGTGAATAAACTTTCTTTATATTAAAATATATCCTACATATTGGCCCCTTTAAACAATAACTAAACTTAAAACAAATAGACAAAAAGAAAGTACAGCTGAAGGTAAACAACATGTATTACTACATGAAGAATAAGACACAGGGTATGTGTATCATGATTTTTACGTGCGCAAGGACTACTCACATTTTTTTGCTCATAGTTTCCGTGAATACCATTACATACGGTTTGTGTTTCAAAATGTGAAAAAAGTGATGAAAGTATATCTTAAATGCAAAAACGAAGAAAAAGATGTTGTTGCATGTATTAGTGATTGTGTTCTTTCAAACTTTGGATTAACATCAAATGTGTAATTGGAATCTATTCAGATACAGTATTCAGTGTGGATTACAAAGAGGATATAGACAAAGCAGCTAACAATGGTTAGTTTTATATATATTATATTTCAAAATGTAGTCCTCCTCTGTTAGTTTCTTGTTTCTTCTTGGGCTTTTTTTTACTATTAAAGTGAATGAGAAAAGAAAAAGAATAGGATATGAAAACAGGTTCTTGTCGAACCATATCGAGTGCACCGCAGTCGATTTTATTACAAATACATATTAATTAATATGAACAAATGAAGAAAAAGCAACATGCAATCAGTTACATTATTTTATTGGAATTTTCAAGAGACTGTACCCAAACGGTACCACCTGAATACATCCCCCTATTCTAGTTTTTCTTTCTTTCTGCAAGGTCGTGTCGCTCTTTTTTCGTTTATTTGTTTATTGAGTCCTTTGTGTTTTATAAAGGTTACCGAAATATATTCTTGTCTCGATTTTCTTTTGAAAAAAAAAATCTCTCATAAAACGATCACTGCAAAAAAGTGCGAATCGGAAACACGATTGGTTTGTGTGACAGATAAAATGCGGTAATGTGTTCCTTTATTCTTCTTTCCATATATATTCATCGTGGTTCATGAGCGAAGTGTAGCATTATATTCATATTTAAGCAATAATATCAGACTTAAAAAAAACAATACTTCTTAATCAATTTAGAAACTTGAATATTATTTAAACTATTATAGTCCCCTAGTTCATGAAGGAAGTTCAAGATTCGCACTTTCTACACAGGATAAGGTTTAGTTTGTTCATGGCCCTTGTATTGTAGCATGATCTGTCAAATTTAAAAATAATTACTTCATTGCTTTATTCATTTTTAATTGTAGTTGCAACTGATGTTAGGAAGAATAAGAGCAACACCAGAGGTCACTTTTGATAGCCTAAAGACGGATGAGGATAACTCTTTTGAAAAAAAGAAATAAAGTCATAAAATCCAAAGAACAAGACTTTCAACGAGCATAATCAACTTATTGAATTAGTCTTAAAAGAGACAACCCCAAAACATGAGAAAATGGCTGTGATATAAGTATTGGATGTGTTAAAAATCAATTTGAAAGTGATTTCTTTTCCTCAAGAAACCGTTTCGATGAGTGACAAAGTTATTGTATTGGAAAGTGACTTTAATAAAATGTTTTATTTAATTGTAATTTGTTCTTTGGTTGTATCTAATGTTTACAAGATGAAAACAATTGGGGTAATTAATAGGTTTTTTATTTCAGTGATTTAACTATCATTTACCTGTAAGAATCAGTTATGCTACCTTTAGCTGTCTAATATTTTTAAGAAAGAGGAGGGCTATTATTTAAAATATTGGACAGCTAAAGGTGACATAATGGTTTCTTACAGGTAAATGATAGTCCAATCACTGAAATAAAGAACAGGTAAAACAATGGAATGACGTCACAACAATGTTTTAAACAGAAATAATGTTCAGCAAAGTAAAATCTTCTATCTACCAAAATGGTTAATTAACCCCATAAGGAGTTAGTTCCCTTTGAAGTCAAATTAAACAAATTTTCGTAAATTCTTGTTATCTTTTACAAATGTCTTCTCCTGAAACAACTGAGACCAATTTAACCAAACTTGGCCACACATAAGCATAAGGGTATTTAGTTTTTAAAAATGTGTCCAATGACCCTACCTGACAACCAACATGGTGAAAATTCAGTTTATGGCTTGTATCTCTGAAACTAGAGCAAAAGTATAATGGTTGCATTATTTCATGCTTCAATTGTAAACAAAAATATCATGTGAGCGACACAGGCTCCTTGGAGCCTCTAGTTTATAATTATCAAAATGGTTAATTTCTTGATTGACAACTTATTTGTTACGTTTGGTGGACATGTTTTTCATCTAACAATCGGCATTTCAATTATAACAAACTGTGGTCATCTTCTTGCCTACTTGCTACTTAATTCTTGTAAGGTTGACTTCATAAGTGAACTTCTCAAGAAGAAAGAAAAAATGTTAGCAGTATCCTGTAACTTTACTTTCTGCTATACAGACGATGTTCTCTAACTAAATAATTGAACTTAACATAAGGAAAGCAGTACAATTTCAATTGCAAATGGTGGCCAAGGTCATGATCATCGCATCTGTCGGGGTGGCTGTAAATCAGGCAAATGTTTATCCGTTTAGCTAAATTTGCCCATGGTGTCATTTAAGCTTATGTTATTACAATACATTGTCTTCGTCTGAAATTTTCTAACATTTCAAAATCAACACAAATACTACTTGAAAGAAAAGAAAAACAAACACAATAAAAATATCAAAATACATTCACTGAGTGAAATCTACTAAGAAAAAATAAACAAACAAATATATAAATAAACAAAAACAACCTGACAAATGACAAAAATATCCCAAAACTAACAAAGCCAAAGAAAGGAGTGTTTAAATAAAACATTTGAATCAGAAGAAGTTACAAATACAACTCAAATATAGTGAGTTGAACTTGTTATTATCTTTTTCTCCACAAAAAATGTACATGTAATAACTTGTAGGATGGCATCATGCAAGTGATTACTTGTACAAAGTTTTTGTACAAGAAATAACCTGTACAAAATAATAACCTGTACACGACATATATACAAATTACACTCTCTCATTATTATTTATTTATATTTTAGGTTACTCCAATGCACATTTAGTTGCAAATATCATCATTACTGGTATAGCTAGTAAGTATCATTATCATTTTGTTTTGACAGGGTTATATAGTTGTTTTCAAAATTTTCAAAACGACTGCAAACAATATGGAAAGGATTGCAATCTATATAAAATTCAAACGTAGTTTTTTTATTATAAAATCGTAAAAGAGAGATTGATAGTTAAAACAACACATGAAGTTGAAGTTGAAGAGTAATTCATCAATCTAAAAAGACACAATTTGATTTAGCTTTCAAAATTTTTATTAGTAAATGTAACATGTGTAATATAATGAAGATGAGAAAATTTGTTCCAATACACATCCTGACTGTTTTAATACTGTGTAACTGTTAGTAGAACATCCGTGCTATTATTTCAAAGATTTTTATTTTTATTTTCGGCGAAATGTATTTTTAATCATAATAATTTGAATACCAATTATTTTCTTCAAATGCTGATTTTTCAATATCTAATTACCTTTGAACAGAATATTTAAAAATTGATAGTGTTACCTTTATTGTGTATTTTTCTATAGATTCTCTTTATGCCCCTTTATATGTATTTTGGAAACGGAATACTTTGTCGTTAAACATAGCTTTATACTTCTGAGTCCATTATTTTACAAGAAAATTATTCAAAATAAATTTCCTAACAGGAACAAGAAAAAGTAATAATTAGAAACACTTTTTTCTTTTCAGTTTACATGTATGTCATCGTTGCTGTTATAATGTTTTTAAAGACCTATGTTTTCGGTAAGCAATATTAATTTAAATTCATAAAAATGAATTGCATATCGCTTTCCGATAACCTAATGAGATTGATAATTTCGAATAGAAGTTCGATTTAAACGGACAAAATACTTAGGTACTTTTTAACTGTTAAATTTCAAGTAATGATGAATTATGTTGTGTCACTCGAATGTAGAAGTATTTTTTTCTTCAAAACTTTGATCTTTTTGAAAAGTGTTTTTTTGTTTGTCAAATGGGTGCATCTTTGACATGTCTAAGACTTTAAATTCATTATTGGACTAACATTCATGAATTTTTGTTCGTTCTTCGAAATGACTGAAGACGATAATCTGGATGCAAGGCTTAAGTACATTCATATATTTAAAACAAAACAATTGGATGACACTGAGAAACAGATATACAAAAATGAGATTTTAAATATTGGACATGCGATTCTTTGATACTGATAGTATATGATTAAAAATTATAATCTGAAAAAAAACAACGTTTTTTAAATAGTGTAGAAGTAAAGTGGCAATACGCTTGATAGGGTACTTATAATGGTCGATATGACACGTATGCGTTGTCATAATGAATGTTTTTGCTCGGTGTACATCATGTTTGGATATTTCTTTAAAAAATTGACATGTATTTTACGGTGTGATCAGCACGAGTATTGCATTTTTTACATTAGCTTCTGTCTTTTTCACGATTTTCTCTCAATGATGCACACTTCCACATTTTTTTCTGCTATCTGAACATAACGTTTCAGTTTCAAATTGGTTACATCCTCACAAAAACGCAAATTTCAATGCGGTGTTCATGAATCCGAAACAAAATCCAATCCACAAATAATAAAAAAAAAACATGTAAGGGTCACACATTGTTGTCAACAATACACATCGGCACGAGTTAACGAAAGATTGGATTACAGTTGTCAAAGACAATCGAATATTTATCATTTTCTATGCACAAAATCAAGTATAACAAAGGTTTCAAAAAACAACGCTGCTCAAACATTTTAAACTTTTTATTGCAAATGATGAACAATAAAAATACAACATTTCCAGACAAAAGATTTTGTTTTATCAAATCATCGTGCAACACTATATCAAATGTTAAATGTATTCGTTTCAGTTATTTATAACTTAACGATTAACATGTTTCAACATGATTAGAATGTTTCGGATTTGGAAAAGATTTTTCTATAATCACTTTATAATTTATATAATATATTAATACTAATTTACAACGAAATTGAACATTGAAATTGACAAACTTTCGTTTCTTCATCACATTCATAGGAAATTACAATAGTATGCCTTTGATTGACGATTTTTTTTGGCGAACAAGGACTTTTTTGTATTGCTTCAAATATCTGTAAATGAATAAGTATTTATATCTATTAGATTAATTTGACAGGCAATTTCATTTGAAAAAAGAATACCATGCATTTTAAGAACATATGCTATTACAAGTGTGTATTTATCGTTTAAAAAAAAGATGCTAACAATATTCATGGTGAATTGAAAGTACTTGTTATAAGTTGAAAATAAAACAAAATGACAACGTCATGACAAAAACGTAAAAGAACAATAGACTATCACCAAGACTAAAAAGAGACATTCAGAATGGCTTAAGGTGGTATGGGAGTCTAAAATAAAAATGATAGAATTTGTTCATACTTTGTCAAAATGTAGTATCTATTGATACATGATCAAAAATATTATAAAAATGATAGGTCACCGTGCATTTTCTCAAGCTACAGGTTGTGACATAATGACAAATTTTGTATGGATTATACAGGAAAAAACACCATTTTGTGAATAAAAACTAAACAAAATGATAGAATTGTAAAACAAATTAGGAAAATATTGCTTTCAGACAACGCTTTGAGAATATCAAAAGAAAAAGTACGTTTTTTCCGGCTAAAAGACGAAATAGGAAAATTTCATGTAGAGTCCTTCAGAAAATGCACTGTTATAGAGTTACCTCCCCTTAAAATGCTAATTTGATAAATATTCAAAAACAACCAAAATTAATCTACACTTGTAAAAATATTTATATTTCTAAGTTATATTCTTATAAATTGGTTCTTTTAAATGAAAATTCACATTACATTCTGCATTCCTGCATCAATTTTGCTAACTTGATAGAAAATATGGACCTTAGATTCTCTGTTTTTTACAATATAAGATGGCGAAAAACACCCATACCACCTTGATATGGGATATAACACAAATGCTTGATGTGCATGACGAACTGATATCATGATTATTTTCAGCAGTTTTTTTTGTTGAATTGGCGTATCTTATTTTTCTTGCAATTAGAGGCTAACAATTGCTATTTAATACATTTTTGTTTTTATTTCAATTTTAGTTCCACCCCGAATACTGTCACAAGACATGATTCAAAGTGACGGAAGGCATATTGGTCTTGAATGTTATGTTAGTTCACATTTACCACTAACGTCTGTGATATGGTGTAGAGAACCCGGAGACAGTATTTCTCCGGATATCAAGTCTTACAACGGATTTAGCAGTAACGGAATTAGAATATTGACCCTTGAAAATCTCGAAAAAGACGATTTTGCAACATACAAATGCATAGCTAGTAATATTATTGGTACCGTAGAAAGCGATCCTGTACAACCTAACGGTAAAAACATGTTTATACATGTTATCGTATTACAAATATTTCTTACAGATTATATCACAGTGAAAGATAACACTCTACTTGATTTATGTCTATATAATACCAGTTGTAAAGGTTAAGACAACTGGAGTTTGTAAACAGCAAATTTGAGCAAACATAGAAAAATTATTCAGGCAAACATTTTGTTCGTGGTACTAATTCATATAAAAGTTAAAACAATTCCAAATACAAAAACACAAAGAGTTTGATTCCTAAAAACAATGAAATCGTTTGTGAAAGCAGTCAAAATTAGGTATATCATTATTTATTATATTTGTAGAGATTATAACGTTGTTTCGTAACACTTTATCATAGGATACTCCCAAACTTGACTAAAAGAGAAAAGTTCTACATTATAAATAATAGGCAACGTATTAAAATTTAGATAGGCATGATTCCTAAAAAAGCTAAACAGAGCAAATGCAGATGGCGTATGAAAAAGCAAAACTGATAAGATTTTTGTGAATTCTATTCCAATATTTCTATACGTTTAAATATTGTTGCTATCTTCCACATCCAATTTAGCTGCCACATAAATAATGTTTTAAAATACCATAACTAAACATATTTGCAATAGTGTTATAAACAAGGCAGCAAATATATTAAAAGAAAATAATGATAAAATTAAGATTTTGAGCATAGTTTGTAGCTTATTCCATAAGATTATTAAAATGTTAAATGAAGTTTGTTTTTCATATATGAGCAAACAGATATTATGAATAAATGTCAAATTCGGGGAACAGTAGTCGATATTGTGTTATAATATTAATAACATTAAAAACAAACAAATATATCAACAAAGTAAAGGGAATGAATTATAGACAAAGCATAAAGGCATGAATGAAAGACACGAATATAAAGCCCGACCATAGGAAAATATCACAATTTCGGGATGTATACGTACCGATCTACGACAAAATTATTAAAAGCTATTCGTTTTCCATTAATTTACACAGTATCGTTAAATTTCAATACCAATATTTATAATAACATTAACGGTACCAAATTCCCAGCACCAGATGCGCATTTCGACAATACATGTTTCTTCGGTGATGCTCGTCGCAAAAATACTTGAAATCAAAAGCTTATATAAAACATGCATACCGTATTCTAAAAACAAATTGCAAGTTCAATTTTGGATTAATAGAAAACATTTCTTTTTCTTATTTCTATCAGATGACGAAAGACAAAAGTTTATACATGAACTTTTCCTCAAAGGTGAATGTGGAAGACTACACTTTGCAAGACTAGTTTTTATTGGAAAAAACGGAGTAGGAAAAACCAGTTTAATGCGACGATTACTATGGCACAAGAAGGAAGATGTCACTTCTACAAAGAGTACAGACGGGATTGAAGTCGAGAAATGCAATATCAATATTGATGATGGGAAATGGAGCCCATGTAAAGGTACGACGTATTCGTATTCAATTTAAAAAACAAAACCCTAAGGATTTTCTTATCCCAGGCATATATTACCTCCGCCGTATTTGGCACAACATTTTGAAATTTTGGATCCTCAATGCTCTTCAACTTTTTACTTTTTGGCTCATAAATATTTTGATATGAGCGTAGGTGATGAGTCTTATGAAGACGAAACGCGCGTCTTGATCTGAATTATAAGCTTGTTACCTTTGATAAATAACTAGACTATAGTCATTCGATTCACAAATGGAAAGAACTTTGAAATAGTTATTTTTCTTAAAAAAAATTGCATTACATTTTAGAAACACTTTCAAAAACTATCATTAAAGAGCGACTGTAAACTGCTTTTTAAAACCATTAAAAGTGCAGTGAGCCAATACCAGGTCAGCAGTAGAAGAACTTAAGTGAATATATTCGTAGTTTTATGTAAACAAAATAAATTACAAACTATAGTTATATCAAGCTTTATTTATATCTTCACTACACCTTTGACAACGATTGTTTTGTATTGAACTACTTTTGTTATTCTCTGTTTTCGTTATAATCTTTGACATTAATTGTAAACTGTTCATCTCGCCTGTTAGTATATTTAGCCCAAATATAGAGTGTATATATAGTCGTCACAGAAACAGCCATCCACCAGAGTACAAATGAAACAAATTAAGCTTCTATATGTCATTGTATAGTTTTTAACCATAACCATAATATAAACAGCTTTCAAAAGCCCAAATATAAAACAATGTGTTACATCTAAAAAAAAGTGTGTGTAAAAACAAAACATTTAAACAAAACATTAATACAAAAACAGCAACAAATAACAGCAGCCGAAATGACATGGGACATGCAGACATAGCATAAGGCGAGGTTACACATTCTTGGTTTGAGCTGGCAGAATACCAATGTATTTTTCTTAGAAAATATATGAAAACTTCGCTTCCCGTTTCCCTTACATAGTCATGATTCTACCGCGAAAGTCTGTATGATAATAATTCACCTTTTCAATTTACGCCTTTTAAAATCGTTATATGAGAAACAGTCACATTAAGAAATGGCGATGTTTTGGAAAGTGTCGTGTACCATTACTTTGTGAATGTGGACATGATTAAATTAATAAGGTTATTAGAACAACGTATAATCTGATAGACAGTTCTATTCCCTTGTGATAACTTATCTGATATATACACGAGTAACACTACGGATACTACCATTTCAACAGTAATATCTAAAGCTTCTTCCGGACTTGAGTTTATGATTTATTTGTCAATATTTTCCCATATCTGTAGTGTTTGGAAATTTTTTACATACCTGCTCGTGTTTTCTGTTGAGCATAGTTTTGTTTATTTAACTTTTAACTATCTTTTTCTACCGTTCCAGTATGCAAAATCAGTGCATGTACAGGATGTTTCACACAAAAAGCTAAGGAATAGCAATACTAGTATTCCTGTTCTTAAGTTCTAAGTCTCAATGAAGCCTTCAGTGCAAAACAATAAATCTCTAACCTAAATGCAATTTTAGGACAAACCTTAACGATAATCTCATCCAAATTCTTAGGAAAATGATTCGGATATACTATATGAGATGTAACACCAACAGATATCTCAAATAGCTGTATATGTTGTTTTTCTAGGCCTGGAGCGGAAACTGACAGGAAAGTATAACAGATTTAAAACAAAATACGTGAGGTAAACATTGAACGGCGAAGGACTGACGATCTTTTAGAACATATTTTAAACTTCTTCTGATTGTATGAATCTTGTTACCGTGCATCTGTATTACTAGTTTGCACCTAAAAGCGTTCCTTCTGCAGGTGAAACTATGAGTGAAATCATACTCTTGTATATATATTTTACTAAAGTTGTACTTGTTGTCGATAGTACATATGCAATTACATTTTTTTTCTATTCCAATCATTAAATTTATTTTTATTGGCGTTTCAAAAATGACTGTGTCAGATTTGTTTCATATATAAAATATCATACTTTGTAAATGTTGTACGTCTTTGGTGATTTTTAACACAGATTTTTATGCATGATCTAAATTGATTTTGTTTGTGTTGATATTATTACGAACTTGTAGACAAGTACCGTGCACGTGGGAGGTTGATAAACCTTTGCCATTATATTTAACGCACCCACTGTTTTGTAATTTTCTACACGTATATTCGAAAGCTACAGAGTCATTGTTCCAACCATAGCTTTGATTAGAAACTGGTGCATGATACTTACGAAAACTGTTTCACATTATTATTGTTTTCAAATATTGAAGATTTACGAAGCAGAAAAACTATGCATTACACATTTGTTGGTGTGTTTCTTCTTCGTGTGACACCGAAACAAAGAGGTATATAAATATTTAACATGTTTAATGTTGATGTACATGTTTAAATATCTTAATTGTTTTAATGCTAACAGAAACAGACGATGATGTACGCAGATTGATTCACCAAGTGTTTAAAGGGAAGATCCTTAATGTAGAACGCAAAGATATTGAAACTATTGATGATCCGAAACCTTTCAGTTCCAACGAGGATGAACCAAGAAGTGTATCGAGCAAAGAACCTTCTACAAGTTTCGATGAAAGTGATACCATAAATATCTTACATGAAAATTATAAGGGCGAAAGAAATACAAGTGATGATACAGGAGACATTCAAACATTTATCTCTGATAACAAAGATAATCATGTAACAGTAAATTTAATGCCACCGGATAGTTTTAAATTGGAAAATATCTATGACTCTGATATTAACCACTTAACAAAGCAAAATGAGTCCGACCCTATCAACGATGAAAATATAAACGAAATGACTTCCACAATTATGAAATCATGTCTTCAATTCAGAGAAAAGGAACAAGATGATATGTTGGCGTTTTGTTGGTTATGGGATTTTGCTGGCCAAAAGGATTTTTATGCCACTCACCAAGTTTTTCTGTCGAAACATGCAGTATTTTTGCTTGTAACCGATAGCTTAGAGTTCACCACTGCTGAGAATCAAGGAAACAATTTTGAAAGCTCTGCACGTAAGTTCTTGTATAGCGAATCTGACAACAAAAACACATACCTCATATTGGTATGTTCCCAACTTCATCATTACTGTCAATGATTACCAGATAGATAGTTATTAACACATGCATAGTACGTTGATAGGAACTGAACAATGATTAAGCATGTTAGTAAACCAAACGATAAAGTAAAGCTACTTCCGCGACGTTGTTAAATTCTCAAATATGAGAATTTGGTCTAATCTGTTTTTATTCATATTCATATCATTGAAGTATGATAGAAATTAGACAACTATCAATCATAGCTAAAATGAAGTAGTAATATTCTTGAAATAGTAAATTAATTGGTGTGAAGTTGTTTTATACAAAATTTGTACATATAAATACATTCACAAAACGTATACATGTCTTATTGCAGAGTATGTTAGTTTCTGGTTTGATGCCATTCACTGCTACTGGTCGACTACAATCGAAGGCAGACTAGACCCTCCGATCATTGTTGTGTGTACAAACGAAGATAAATTTAAGGTAAGCATGTGTATTAAGCAACACATTTGAGTTCAAAATTATGAATTTGTTACAACTAATAGGACGACGCTCTATACACGAATTAGGTCTTTACATTGAAATACGAAAGAAAATTATATAATTATAATAACCTATAAGAGTAGAAATTCTATATAAAACAGTAGGCAGAACATTAAAGATGAAGCATTAGAAATCGTGATGTTAACTCTTGCCCGGTTGTTACATTTCAAAAAGAAATGTTAAAAAAACCGAAGATTGCTTACCTAAGGAATATATTTCCAACGCTAAATTTTGCAAAGTGTTTAATCCCCTATTTTCGACATTTGAAAATGCCTGTACCTAGTCAGGAACATGACCGTCCATTCTTTTTTTATGCTTTTTGTATTTTAATTTTGCCATGTCATTATGGACTTTCAGAATTGATTTTCCGCTTAGTTCAGTATTTTTGTGATTTTACTTTTTACACTTTATACTTCATTTAGATTTTATAATACTTCTTTGAGGGTCACTGAGGTGTTTTTTGTAGAGTAAATTTCGAGATGGCTACATGCTAACATAATATAAGAAAAAATAGTAATAGATTTTAAGAATATATTATTTATTTAAATCAGTTATATAATTCAAGAGGTATATATGTTCTTAGCTAGTTTCAACCGTTAAAAACAATGATGGTTAAACACCATTTTGTTTCAACAATTGAAATGTTTATGTACTACACGAGTCAAGGACACTCTCAATTTATATGAGTAAAGGTTAACCTATGAAGCAAGCTAACTAATAGGTACCGCTTGAAGATCATACATATTTCAAAAGTTTTAAACAGGGTCAATATAATTCAAGGACAATATCTAAAACATAATTAATTTAAGAGTATCTAGCTAGCATCTGAATGAAGATGACAATTAAGCATGCCACACTTAAATTAGGTACATTCCTCTGTGCACATTTATCACTCAAATAGATAGGATTGATCCAAGCATTATTAATAAAAGTATAAGCGTATTCAAATTATAATGTCTGTAAAATAATCAGTGTTTTATATAGACTATTCCCTCAACATGAAATTTTAAAGAATGACAGTAGCAAACGGTTTTTATGAGCTGTATATGTTGGGTGCGTTTTTTTGTTTTTTTTTTCACGTACAATCATTGGATTTCAATCAAACCAAAATAATGCGTTCAAATCTTAAAGAAGTTACAGTTCAAATGTTTCACTTAGCATAAAATACACAATGCAATTTACTACCTGCATTTGAATTATCCGTCTTGCCTCTTGCTATTCGTCCAAGCTTTGAACTTTATATTAAACACTGTCCTAAATGACTGTTAGTATTATCTTTCAAATTTCACAATAAAATACATGAGCTAATTGTTTAACGATTATGTAGAGAAAACAATGTATTATAATTACCTTTATATCAGTCCCTTAAAACAATTCAAATGCAAAGGGTGATATAAATAATCAATAATTATGTGTTCGTATTAATCTTATTTTCTTCTGTGAGAATAATTAACCACATAAGATGAATTCAACATTACATTTATGCTTTGAATTTGTTGCAGACGCGAGAGAAAGAAAAACGTCAGACAAAATTTAAAGAAAATTTAAATCACGTTCTGAAAGGACAGGAGAAAAAAAGACACTTGAGAAACATATATTTTATTTCTAATACTGAGGATACTGATATTGTGTTTGAAGAGATTAGAAAAGAAATTTCACGTCAGGCTATGACCATGCAAGATTGGGGTAAAGACTGTCCATTAAAATGGCTTTTGTTTCAACGAGTCTTAATGAAATTAAAAGACAACAATGTACCAATTTCATCAACTAAATCATTGCTGAAAATTGCAAAACATAAAGATATTGATATCAGCGAAGATAATGAAGTCAAACAATGCTTGCAATACTGTCATGACATTGGAACAGTTGTCTACTTTGATGAGGATAAATTAGCAGATCATGTCATTTTAGACCCTAAATGGTTGATAAATGCCTTCAGATGTCTTGTTAGTGATAAAATCGATAATGTAATCGAAATTTCAGATGACTGGGAAACATTGACAGATACTGGTCAATTAACAGATTCACTCATATCGCTTCTGTTTGAGAAAGAACCAGAATTGAAATTTGTAGAGAACAAAGCACATTTAGTTGAAGTGATGAAACGATTTGATATTATTGTGAACTTGAAAGACTCAACTGAATTATACATGCCTTGCATGATGAAGTCATGTTCTTTCTTTGAATTTCAAAAGCAGTTTTTTGACAAATTTCCATCAATTTATAAAACAAGTTGGTTATGTTTAGAATTCAAGTTTCTTCCTCCAGCTTTTTTCAACCATATTATTGCATGGTACATTAAGCAGTATCGTGTGAGTATTATATTTGATACACAAATTCGACGCAAAAGAAATGCATTATATCGCCAGGTTGGTGTATTTGATTTGGATTCGTCTGGATGCGAACAACTTGTGGTTTGTGAAGGCCCTAATACCATTGCCCTTCAGGTATGGGATTCACGTATGTCAAATAAAATTTACGGAAAATTGAGATCAGAGTTATATCAATTCGTAGAAACACTGCGAAAGCGCTATAGTCTGTATATACCATATTCAAATACATTTACATGTAAAAAAGGGGATTTTGCAATAAATCGAAAAACATTTAAAGATTTACTTACTAAGGATTACCGGTGCTTAGAGCATAAGACAAACCACTCATCAGACGATTTAGTGAAGCCGTGGGGTTTAAATGAAGAGTTAGAGTAAGTACAACATTAATTCTTTTGTATTGTTTTTTTTTTTGCAATATACATAAAATTGAGAATGGAAATGGGGAATGCGTCAAAGAGACAACAACCCGACCGTAGAAAAAAACAACAGCAGAAGGTCACCAACAGGTCTTCAATGTAGCGAGAAATTCTAGCACCCGGAAGCGTTCTTCAGCTGGCCCCCAAACAAATATTAACTAGTTCAGTGATAATGAACCCCATGCTAATTTCCAAATTGTACACAACAAACTAAAATTAAAATAACACAAGACTAACAAAGGCCAGAGGCTCCTAACCTGGGACAGGCGCAAAAATGCGGCGGGGTTAAACATGTTTGTGAGATCTCAACCCTCCCCCTATACTTCAAGCCAATACCTGACAACATATAACAGTGCATAAATATAGTATTTTTCTTATTATCTTATAACTGTTTAATATCATCATCGTAGTTCTGCCCGTTAAAAGTATTCTGCTTTGTATCCTTATTTTAACAGCATCACTAATGTTCCTAAAACCAATGGCGGAAAAGGAAGTTTCTGGTTTAACTAACGTACAATAAAATCAAGGTGGTCATTTAAGACATTTATTTAGTACATTTGTGTTAGCTAAATGTGCTTTCTTATGTCCAATACCATGTCTTACATGACATTATCATTGAACACATATGTCTGAAGTGGAGGAAACAAAGTATAATTAAAATTCCACACACTCATACAATTTCAAAAGATGAAGTTCACCACAAATCTGACAAAAATCAAATCATATCAATCAACGGAACCAGTAAAATCAACTTTCATATTCTTGAGTTGGTACATACATTAAAAAAAAAGAATTTAAAGCAAGTTAAAATCCGAGAAACGTGCATCTCTAAATTTTTTATGATCTGCATGTCCCTCTGAAATCGTTCGCCTCTCTCTTCTAGACAAAACTATGTCGGGTTGGTTAACTTGGGAAATTCCAAACATTTAATGTTTGAAATTTCAAAACTTTAATATGCTTTACCAAATGAATGGCTCAAGGTACTTAAATCAGAAAAATCAATAAAATCAAAAGTAAAAAATAAACTTAACATTTGCATTAATACAAAAGAAAAAAATAAGATGATAATTGTACAAGTAATGGAAACAAAACAGATATACACAATCATTAATATTAGAAATGAAGACACGCCTCCAGGTTTCTTTGAATGGAAACGTGTCCTAAATTTGGATTCGTTAATCCAAATTAAATCAATGCTAAACTTTATATTTACTTATTTAAAAGATAACAGATTAAACATATTTAAATGGAAATTGCTACATCATATCCTTCCTTGCAAACAACTGCTTTTTCAATGGAAGATAAAAGAAGACAGGAAATGCGACTTATGTAATGTAACAGAAGATTATACACATTTTTTCCTAGAATGTCGTTACTTTAAAACTTTTTGGGAAAAGATCAAAATACTATTAAATAAAGTTAAAATAGATCATCATATCCTAATCTACAGAAATCTCATTATAGGATATAAAATCTGTGATATCAATTATTATGATATAAATCTGTTGGTGACACTCATTACGTTTCTATCCACAAGTGCACTCACAGTTCAAAATTATAAAACTTCAAATTTTGATGTGTATGCCCTGTTCAAAAAAGATTTTTTGAACTATTTAAATATTTCGACACTTTCAGGTGGTAAACATAGTAAAATTTTGAAAGAAATAAGCTTGTCAATATAATTATTATTCTCGCATATATGCTATATGCTAATTTATTCAGCAATACATGTGTCTATATATTATTTAATCTTAAAACCACGTGTTGTAGACTTCGTCATGATCATGATCAGTGATAAAGATTAAACCCCTACTATCCTTGACGCATCCTTTATTTAATATATCACATACTCATAAATAAATATACTTATATAATGTACTTCAATTCGTAACCAAGTATGTTCATCTACATAATTAATATATAACAAACTGCTTCGACTGTTAATTTACCTCCATCGTGTAATCCTTGATCAATAGGTCATGACCAGGTCAACTAGCATATATACAGAGTCAAAGTGGTTCACGAATGTATTTTTTTCCGGAAAATAATTTCTGTAGTAATCTGTATAATCTGTATACACAATATTGTAACATGTAAATCTAACCATTTATTATTATTATTAATTTACTGAACAATCTCCCTGTTTGTTCAGTAAAACTAACGCTTCAGGGATGCCCTGTCAAATGCTGTAGACATGGTATTAATTATAACAGCAATAGTGCAATAAATCAGATTTTAGATAAAAAAAAAAAAAAAAAAGAAATATAAATGAAGGGGGACTAGCTGTCAAATAAATGTTCACCAATTTGACTCAAATTCTCATATTTTATTTATAACTATGTACAACACTTTTTCCAAACTATCCAAAGTATGAAAATAAACAATTTACAGGCCATGGTCTCATTACGATTTGGCTTCGTTTCGTGAGAATGTTAGCAATGATGCCATCTTATTAAATTTCGAGTTGAACTTCTATGACCATAGAAGCGATGTAAACACACATATAAATAGATTAAGCAAATCGTGAAGTTTGATTTTTATAGGTCTACAAAATTTTGTATTATAGATTTATGTTATCGTCGATTTTTTCCTAAATAAGAATGATTTTTTGTGGATCGAATCAATCAATCAAAATATTTATCTTTGTTTCACTTGCCATATTGACATTGTTTTCCTCTAAATAAACGTACACGGGAAATGCATGCATTATTCTATCTCTTTCTATGGGGTTAAATTGGAGTTCACATGCATAAGAGTTTAATGAGGTCGAATTATTCACTAGCAATTGCATAATTCATGATCTATTTTTATTAGCTTAATTTGTCAAAATTGATCTATTTTAGCTGCTAAATGTGAATTATGATTTCTCTATTTCACTTTTATTTGTGATTGAATTTAAAACAAATCATACTTTATATTTTTCAAATATCTCGTAGCTAGTGCCACTTTAACATGTTACTCTTTTCATGAATAGCATTCATATATTAAAAAAGAATTTAGTCAAAAATATGTTTCCTAACATAACGTTCGACTCTGGCATCTTTAGAACTGAACAGTCTTTTAAAAGAGTGACGTGATACTTACATGTACATAAAATACGGTCGTAAGCATACTATCTATTGCTAGTCTGTTATCATTAAAATCTGCAAATATAAATTCAGTGCACTGTAATAATTTTCTGAGTAAGTACGCCGACCCCTCCTGACACTTCATAATTGTTTGTCAACACATTGGAAATTTAGTTAATTGTTATACGTATGGTCCGTGCAACATTTCGGAAAAGTAAGATTAATCTTGTTTGCACCACAATATCTCTTAATCCCTTAACATAGTTGTTTTGTCACTTGAGGAATTCGTTATTCCTCTAATTCTTATGAATGCCTCCGTTCTGACATGTTTAGAATTCACACAATATGACATATATGTTCCATCTTCTGATTGTGGATGTACAAAGCTCTTTAAATTTTTTAAACAAAATAAGTACAGCCTCGTCATTTTTCACAGCTGTAGTTTCCCCTGATTTAAGAATATCATATTATGTTATCATATTGAACGTAAATTCTAAATGATCCTAGATAACGAATATCTTAATTCATTTATCTTCATTTTGTCAACATTTCAGTTATAACGTTCAGTGAACTATACTGCTATACATAATAATATGTCAACATGTATCACATGCAATGACTGAGATTGATTTATTAAATTAACAATATTAATAGAGTTATATTTGATTGATGATTTCAGGCGGCTCAGACGTAAAGAGTAAGTATTGCTATAATTATACAAAGTTTTTGCTGTCATTGGTCTGTAACTCAATTTAATGGAGAAAAAAAAAATGCTTCATTAGTGCATTTTATAAAATATATTTGTACACCATCACGTTCATATGTAAGGCTAACTATCAGCCTCTGGAATTTTGTTTACCAAGATATATTCTATCATTCAATTAATTATATGTAATACACATATTTGAGTAACATCGCAGAAGAGGACAACACGTCTAATAAATTTTATTTTATTTTGTTTTCATATTGAGTATTTCCATGCCTGATCATCGGATTAAAAAAGAAAAATATACATAAGTAATCATATGCATTTAAAAGGTCAGAACGTAAATATAAATGTACAAACATTTTAGAATAATTTTATAGCAAAGAAAAATACGTTAATTGAACCTGTTTATTGGTATGATAACTGAGTGTTACTTGACTTGACATGAAACAAGTTCTGCCAGTCATTGTGTTTGTGATTATCATGATTATATCAATATTTGTTTATATCGTTACGCAGATCTAAATAAAATTCTAACGCTTTGAGTACACACCCGTGGTAAAATATGAATATATTGCATTGGCTGTTCCGTTCGTACTCCCACTTCATATGTTTTTTTAATGAATGAAGTACCCGACGTCATATAATGATGACGTTATGATTTGAGAGTTTACGGGAAAATACACGCTTTTGATACCGAAAATCATCACAACAAGGAAACATTAACAAACCATGCTAAAATGTGGTATTAGCCCATGTTTTTATATACATAGACGACATATAAGTAAGCTATCATCAAAATTCATTCGAATCTATATAAATAAGTTTGGTGAATAATTTGAGCATGTCACTTATTCTGTTTGCCCCGTTCTTTTTACGCCAATCAAAAAGTGCGTTAATTTTTGGGAACGGCAAATAATGGCCTCCACCTATAGCGCTTTGATCCAGAAAAATTGCCGTATTTGTCCTTTTAGAATCGAAATAATTCATGGGGGCTTGAATATATCTAGATTTTACCACAGGTTGTCCCTTTATGCCGATATTTTACCCCTCGCTTTCGCTCAGGGTAAAATATTTGTCATAAAGGGCCAACCCGTGGTAAAATAACGATATATTCAAGCCCCCATGAATTATTTCTTAATTTCGTATTACGTCAATTGTGTCTAGAAACTAATTATACATCAAACGCTTGCAAAAACAATCTGTATATAATTCTGTTTTGTTCCTATCAAAGGTTTTTATATTATTCTTTATCATGATGCCAACGAACCAGATATAACAATTTAACAGTTAAGGTTAATTAGCAATTACAAAAAAAACCCCGGAATATTCTGTATCAGTGTATCATACCAAAGCTCATTCCAAGTAAGTCCTGTATAAATGCCGACACTTTAAAATTTCAAAATATGGATGTCGACATTTATGAATATTCTATTGTGAGACGTGACATCCGCGCTTGTCATTGGTATTTATTCATTTGACGTAATATTGATGACATGAGATACGTATATTATTAACATCTTGTTCGTAACAAGGCTATTCTTTACCCCCTTCCACATTTTGAAATTTATGTACAACTCTAAAAAATAATGGTTTCCCATTTAAGTAAATCGTCATTGTGCTAAGTTACTTCTTTTACTTATTCTGACGTCTGTTGAACTGAACGGTCACTTTTGGGAGACTTATCACGTTTCCGGACAAAATAAAAAAATATTATATGGTATTCAGGTCTCAGACAGGTTATATTCTGTGATATATTTAAGTGGTCATACCATGTTACAATTATCTAGATGCATTTGTTTATATTTGGTTATTATCATTAAGGTGCCTTGTAAACACATTTCACTTTTAGTCAACGATTTTACCTTGGGTCCGTGAACGTTTTGAAACAACTCTCTACATTACACCATTTGAAACAGACATTAACATCTACAAGTCACCGTATGGCCTTCAATAATGAACATAGCCAATTCTGCAGAGTCAGCTATAAGAAATCCCGATAAACAGTTATAATTTATTAATGATTTCAAGAGGCGTAAGGAAAGAGAGTAAGTACTGCTGTATTTACACGATTATTTTCTGTAATTGATCATTGTTCTGTAACTTGATATAACAGTGTTTTATATGTACAATTTTCTACAGTAAATGTTTCTCAACATTACGTTCCTCCAAACTTAGTTAAAAAGTCAGAACTTGAATAAATCAAAAGAGATGTCTTTATATCGTTTACTGTTCGTGAAAATTGTAAACTATGATTTGTTATGGTATAAATGATTTTTCAGATGATAACGTATATCTTTAAACCTTATTGATCACTAAAGGAATACTATTACTATTTCTTCCATTATAATATGTGTATTGATCATGATTCTCATTATAACTTTTGCTGTCTTAATCAATAAGAATTACTGATTGAGTAAAATTTAATGCACGTTATGAATTGCCACATTATAAGCTTTGTTCGTGAAGTGATGACCGTTTTATCCCCTCATCACACTGATCACTGATTTTTTTAGAACTGAACATTTACTTTTGAGATAAATTTTTTTCATGTGTTTTACAATAGAGTATTTCAAATAACATCTAAATTTTCTTTAATTTAAATCCCGAAAAATAATTTTTTTTTGGTAATTTTCATGTGAATTTCATGTGAAAAATTTCACATCAGATTCATGTGAATCTCAATTCAAATTTATTTATCATTCTAATATGACGTGTTTTTTCGCTTTGTGAATAAAACCCATGCTCTAAATTCAATAACATTTGTTTGCATATGCGTATATTGACTACAGTACTGCAGAATGACGATTTTTATCAAACTAGCATGCATCTTATATATTCCATTAATTAAAACACTTCCAAACCCTTAAAGAATTAACATGTTACTAGTTCATTTATTATGACTGTAATATGTTGCAGTTAGAAATTGACATATTTGACAAAAGTACGACAACCGTTTATGCTGGCTGTTCAAAACTTATCCCTCTGTAAAATAATATTTACAGTCGTTTGCTTCTTTTCGAACAAACACAAATATATGTTCATAGAAGAGCCTACACAAACACTCTATACTTATACACATCTGACATAGAAATTAGTTTAACTGTCATAATCAGAATCGAAACAGTTGAGGCATTCTACACTTTATTGTCGTTTAAAAATGGGAAGGCATTACATTCGTGTTAGTTTAGCCCTTATTACCAATCGGGCAAAAATAATCACGTATATAATACCTACCTATGTTAAAACCACAATAAAGTATAGCTTGCATCTATAATTTCTTAGAGAACGTAATGCAATTAACAAAAAGTCATTTAACGTTTGTCACTTTATTATCTTCATTATTACAAATATTTGTTATTGTATTAATGCCAATTAATGTCGATTCTAATGGTTTTGTATAAAAAGAAATTATACCCCCAATATCATGACTAGACCGTTGGTTTTCCCGTTTGAATGGTTTTACACTAGTAATTTTGGGGCCCTTTATAGCTTGTTGTTCGGTGTGAGCCAAGGCTCCGTGTTGAAGGCCGTACTTTAACCTATAATGGTTTAATTTTTAAATTGTTATTTGGATGGAGAGTTGTCTCATTGGCACTCACACCACATCTTCCTATATCTATGTCGTACTTTCATATCAAAGTTTAGTAAATTTTAGAGTCCTTTCTTCCTCTAATATCGTTAATGAACTTTGTTCTCTGTTCTGACATAAATAATTTATTGTGTTATGCTTGCTCAAACCATAACATAATGGTGTTGACAGAACTGTTCAAATTTCTCAGATACAACATCGTCATAATACACAGCTCTTGTTTCTTCTGATCTAAGTATGCCTAATTATGTCATTATATTTAACACGAAATATACCCAGCAGACATTTGACGTTGTATTAACATCAGTTTGACGTCAGACCCTAACGTCGCGACTACGTTAGATTTTGGTTGTATATGAATTTTTTTAGACGTCGAAACTTGACGTCTATCCAACGTCCGTTCAACGTCTGTACAACGTTGGTACAACATCCGACCAACTAACAGGATGAACCTAAATAAAGATGTTCAACGTCTGTACAACGTCTGATCAACGTCATAACAACTACATTAAACCTTGTTGAATGTCCTCAGATGTCTGTACAACGTCTAATCAACGTCCTAACAACCACATAAAACCTCTTTAAACATCCCCTTATGCCTTAACAACGTCTAAACAACGTCATAACAACCAACATCAACCCTCTTCAAATATCCTCAGATGTCTGTACAACGTCTAATCAACTTTATAACAACCAACATTAAACCTCTCAAAATATCTGTAGATGTCTTTAGAGCTGATTAAAGACGAAAGTAAATCCTTAGTAAAGTTCTTAAATTTGACAACTTTAAGTAATGAAACAACAAATAAAGGTAACGTCCTGAATAAGTGCTTCAACATCTTGAAAACATCTTCTTTTGACTAGATGTGCTGAGTCTGAAGTGGAAATACATGTATACGATTTTGTCCAGTAGGAGAACCAAACAAATATCAATGAGCTAGTATCTAAAAAGGAAAACTATGATATTTGATCACTTGAAATTGTGTTTCAAAACAAAACAATAAATAATTGAATGAATCTACATATTTTATTGTGGTATTTTTAAAAACATTAATGTCAATTTTTTGCTCCATTTCTATTGATTTCGTTTGCTCCATCGGTTGATTTCGCAGCTTTTTCCTTCTGACTAATTCACCTTATCTGTCCGGTAGATACTTCAGGAAAGCTGTCGTCATGTTCCGTTTCTAAAATTAAAAAAATATGTAATTTAATATGTGAAAACCAAACAGTTTAGAGGCAAAGTGTTAAACCATTGAATTCAAAGCATTATAAATTGTTCTAGGTATATCTAAAATATTATTTCTATTTGTTTAAAAAAAAAAAAGCAGGGATCATACATTGCAAATACAGATCAGTGCTCGAAAATAAGAAGTACTTTTATTGAAATTATCTTGAAATATACCCGAGATCTTGACAGTCATTCACTGAACTAGAGAAATAATAATTAATGGACCGCAAGCATCGGGATATTTACAGTCACACATCTTGGGGAAACAATAATTCACTGCACTAGATTTCTACAGCCACCCATCTTTAGAAACACTAATGCCCCCTCCCCCAAAACAAAATCATCGATATCTTGCAAGTCACTCATCTTGGGAAACAATAATGCATCAGAAGCAACGAGATCTTGGAAGTCACTCATCTTGGGGAACATAATGCACCACAAGCACCGAGATCTTGACAGTCACTCAACCTGAGATACAATAAAGCACCACAAGCACCGATATCTTCACAGTCAATTATCCTGCGAAACAATAATGATCCACAAGCACCGATATCTTTGCATTCACTCATCTTTGGAAACAATAATGTATGCACTGCAAATACCAAGCTCTTTACAGGCACTATAAAATGCACCACCAGCACCGACATCTTGATAAACACTCATTTTTCAAAATAAAACACCCTTAAACAAAAATATGTCCATAGTACATGGATGCCCCAATCCCACTATCATTTATTATGTTCGGACCGTGAAATTGGGTTCAAAACTTTATTTGGCATTGAATTAAGAAAGATCACATCATACGGAAAATGTGTACTAAGTTTAAAGTTGATAGGACTTCAACATCATCAACAACTAACTTGACCAAACATTTTAACCCATAGCGGGACAGATAGACGAACGAACGGACGGACGCACAGACCAGAAAACTTATTGCCGTTAAATGGGGAATAAAAATGTATCCTTCATTGCCAGATAGACCCCTTTAATTTTTATATAATTCATAGTAAATATTATTCATGTATAATTGATTATATTGATATATTTTATCATATTTAAATTCTTCATCAAATGATCATTTGTCCATGTTTGCTATAGGCAAGGAGTAGATACAATGACACTTTGTTTACATTTTTCTTCAAACTGTAATAAAATCCCAGTCTTTTGTGATAATTGTTTTGTCTATGTTTAGATATCGAAACTATAGGAACATTTGCTTTTCCCTTGAGTTTTTATTGCTATAATAATTAAGTGTGGTCAATAAATAAAGCATCCGTATCAAATACATGTTATCATATAAACCACTTTGAAATTGGGCAGATTGTGTATTAATTTGCTATGGTCACACGTGTTCCTTATCTGCACATTACTTCACCGAAAACATGATGGAATACATGCTGTGAGCGACAGCTAGTGTAGAAAAGAATTTGATTGTTCTAAATGTATTTCAAGCTCAGGAATTTCATGTGTTGTAAATCTGTTGACTTTTAATTACATCAAAATGTTAAAACAAAATTGTATCGTCCGATATTATAAAGGTGAACTTTAGTAAGGTTTTATAAATATTTACTTACCATGCAGACAAGTACATTTTTCTATTTCATCCTGATCTGATGTTCCGTGATAATTTATGAATCCATCCGCCCTGTATCTGCAATGATGGAATTTTTTAGAAGGCGTAACAATTTAGTTGCTAAACATGGCGTGTCTAATTCATTTTGAAATTTTGAAATTTTAAAAATGTTTTAACTAATGATAGAATTATATACAATTGGCAAACGCCTATGTAATTAATTATTATCAAAACAAATCTTCATATTTTTAAATAAGTTAATAAGTGTTTTTTTTTTACCTATTACATGTATTTCATATATAAGTAAAATATATCTTAAGGTCAACATAGTACTCGCTCCCATGGACCAACCTTTCTTCAGGAATATGACAGACTACGTGCAGAAACAACCATATTTGATCCGAGATCTGATCTACACAAATCACTTAACTCAAACTTGCGGGGAAGCGAATAATTATTATTAAAGTAAACAATAAATGCAATTACTTTGCACGGTTTATAGCTATGTACATCAAACGTCGTGGAAGTTGTTTTTGCAATCAAATTGGCGAACAAAAATTCGAAATGTCGGACTCGTACGCATGCGCAAATTGATATCAAATCTGTATGTGTAATTGAAATATTTTGCTATTAAAAAAATGTTTATTCATTTGAATCGTGTCAACATGGTCAATGAGAAGATTTATTTATAAAAGTTATCATTGAGTTAATTTGAAAAAAATCATTAAATCAATATAAACAAAAAGTTGGGTGCTTGCAGAGATTGTGTGTCCGTGTACGTGTGATTTCGATATTTTAGATTGATTAACACGTCTAACCGACATTTGGCATCCGACGTTGTGTTGACGTTGTATAAGGTCGCGACCAAAAACCAAGGTTATATAGTGGTCATTCTATAACGTCCGACAGACGTTTGCTAGTTGACGTTGGGCCGACGTTGAATTTTGGTCGCCGACATTGCGACCTATTTTCAACCAAATATCGACGTCTGTACAACATCGGGTGCCTGCTGGGTAAGTGGTCATAGCATATTACGATTAACTAAATTAATCTATATATATTGTGTTTACTATTCATTGGAGTCTTTACGCCCAGCGAATCATATTGTTGTACAAAACAATATTCACATTCACTAGGTTGATCCCACTGATTGTTGAGTTTGTCCGCCTGAAGGTTTGACAAGCTCAATAATCAGAACTTATCAATTGACATGCAGTCTTATCAATATGCCCTTTGCAATAAATTAACTGCACACAAACTTTAAATTATCGAAACATGAATACTTTTGTATCACAGGAATAGTTCGTACATGTATATGACTAAAACGTAAATGAATGTTGGGTCCGTATTACTCTTCATCTTCGTACTATATTTGGCGATTTAAACCTTTTTGATCAGAGGGTTAATGACAAGTCTAATGGAGACCAAACGCACATCTTGCGTATATAATTCCAATCCTAGTATGTATATTGAGTTGAAATATAAATGAAGGGGGACTAGCTGTCAAATTAATGTTCACCAATTTTACTCAAATTCTCATATTTTATTTATAACTATGTACAACACTTTTTCCAAACTATCCAAAGTATAAAAATAAACAATCTACAGGCCATGGTCTCCTTAAGATTTGGCTTCGTTTCGTGAGAATGTTAGAAATGATGCCATCTTATTAAATTTCAAGTTGACCTTCTATGACCATATAAGCGATGTAAACACAAATATAAATAGATTAAGCAAATCGTAAAGTTTGATTTTTATAGGTCTACAAAATTTTGTATTATAGATTTATGTTATCGTCAATTTTTCCTAAATGAGAATGATTTTTTGTGGATCGAATCAGTCAATCAAAATATTTATCTTTGTTTCACTTGCCATATTGACATTCTTTTCCTCTAAATAACCGTACACGGGAAATGAATGCGTTATTCTATCTCTTTCTATGGGGTTAAATTGGAGTTCACATGAATACAGGTTGAATGAGGTCGATTTATTTACTAGCAATTACATAATTCATTATCTATTTTTATTAGCTTAATTTAGCTGCTGTATGTGAATTATTATTTCTCTATTTCACTTTTATTAATGATTGAATATAAAACAAATCATACTTTATATTTTTTAAATATCTCGTAGCTAGTGCCACTTTAATATGTTACTCTTTTCATGAATAGCATTCATATATTAAAAACGAATTTAGTCAAAAATATGTTTCCTAACATAACGTTCGACTCTGATTTCTTTAGAACTGAACAGTGACGTGATACTAACATGTACATTTTGTTTATGTAATTTATACGTGTTTCTCGTTTCTCGTTTTGTTTAAATAGATTAGACCGTTGGTTTTCCCGTTTGAATGATTTTACACTAGTAATTTTGGGGCCCTTTATAATATGTTGTTGGGTGTGAGCCAAGGTTCCGTGTTGAAGGCCGTACTTTAACCTATAATGGTTTACTTTTTAAATTGTTATTTGAATGGGGAGTTGTCTCATTGGCACTCACACCACATCTTCCTATATCTATATAAAATACGGTCGTAAGCATACTTTCTATTGCTAGTCTGTTATCATTAAGATCTGCAAACATAAATTCAGTGCACTTTTATAATTTTTTGAGTAAGTACGTCGACCCCTCCTGACACTTCGTAATTATATGTCAAAACATTAGAAATTAAGTTAATTGTTATACGTATGGTGCATGCAACATTTCGGAAAAGTAAGATAAATCTTGTTAGCATCACAATATCTCTTAATCCCTTAAAATAGTTGATTTGTCACTTGAGGAATTGGTTATTCCTCTAATTCTTATGAATGCCTCCGTTCTGACATGTTTAGAAGTTACACAATATGACATGTATGTTCCATCTTCTAATTGTGGATGTACAAAACTCTTCAAATTTTTGAAACAAAATAAGTACAGCCTCGTCATATTTCACAGCTCTAGTTTCCCCTGATTTAAGAATGTCATATTATGTTATCATATTGAACGTACAATCTAAATGATCCTAGATTACGAATATCTTAAAACATTTATATTCATTTTGTCATCATTTTAGTTATAACGTTCAGTGAACTATACTGCTATACATTATAATATGTCAACATGTATCACATGCAATGAATGAGGTTGATTTGTTATATTAACAATATTAATAGAGTTATATTTGATTGATGATTTCAGACTGTTCAGAACGAAAGAGTAAGTATTGCTATACTTATACAAAGTTTTTGCTGTTATTGATCTGTTACTCAATTTATTGAAAAAGAAAAGTGTTTTCATAAGTTCATTTTATACAGTATATTTTTACACCATAATGTTCCTATGTAAGGCTAACTATCAGCCTCTGGAATTTTGTCTACCAAGATATATTCTATCATTCAATTAATTATATTTAATACATATATTTGAGTAACTTCGCAGAAAAGAACAAAACGTTTTATAAATTTTAATTTTAGTTTGTTTTCATATAGAGTACTTCCATGCCTTATCATCGGATTAATAAAGACAAAATACATAAGTAATCATATGCATTTAAAAGGTCAGAACGTTAACTTTATAGTAAAGACAAATACCTTTATTGAACCTGTTGATATGAAAACTGAGTTTTGTGTGACTTCACATGAACAAGAGTTATGACAGTCATTGTGTTTGCGATTACTATGATTTTATTAATATTTGTTTGTACCGTTACGCAGATCTAAATAAAATTTTGCATTATGCCAATTTTGTCTAGAAGCTATTTATACATTAGACGCTTGCAAATAAAAACTGTTTATAATTCTGTTATGTCCCTATCAAAGATTATTATCAAAAGGTTTATATTATTATAAATCATAATGCAAATGAACCAACTATAACAACTTAACAGTCAAGGGTAATTAGCAATTACAAAATACAAACGGAATATTCTTTATCAGTGTATCATACCAAAGTTCATTCCAAGCAAGTCCTCTATGAATGCAGACACTTTAAATTTTCAAAATATGGATGTCGACATTCATGAATATTTTATTTTTAGACGTGACATTTGCGCTTGTCATTAGTATTTCAACATTTGACGTAATATTGATAATGGGAGATACGTATGTTATTTACATCTTGTTCGTAACAAGGCTATTCTTAACCCCATTCGCCATTTTAAAATGTATGTACAACTCTATAGAATAATGGTTTCTCATTTAAGTAAAACGTCATTGTGCTAAGTTTCTTCTTTTACTTCTTTTACGTCGAATTTGACGTCTTTTGAACTTTTGAGAGTGACATGGTGTAAGCCTGTACAATAGAAACAGGTGGAGACACCACTGACAATAGACTTATCATGTTTTTGGATAAAATGAATAAATATCATATGGTATGCAGGTCTCAGACAGGGTTTATACTGTGACATTCACGGCTTAGAATTTATTTCTCCTGTGCCGAAGGCAAAGGGTATATCAGCCCTATGCCAGGATTGTCATAGTATATATTCCCTGTCTGAGACCTGAACTACACATATATTAAGGAGTACATCTGACAGTTATTTTCAAGTGCAGGAGGTATTTTTTGAACATTCACAATGCAGCATGTATATTCATTACATGTTTATTGGTTCTTAAATATTTTGAGAAATCCATTTAAATGCACCTTTTTTATCTTGACAATTTTTTTCCCGGGAATATGTGCGGCAACGTGAAGGATTTTCTAATTTGCTGGTAATATAATTTTATCGTGTATGTAAAATATTAGCGTCAAAATTGTAAATTGCGTGATGATGTATTTAAAATGTATAATTGACCGAATCAGGTAATAAGTTGCCCTCTGTGAGACTTTGACATTCCTTAGTATTCTGTAAAGCTTTTGACTCCGTCACAAAGTAACCGGTGTTATGATGATGTTTTTGAGGATCCAATTGTGGATAAAAACGTCGTATATACCCCGGCAGTTTCCTTAAAATATACTGACATCTCTGTATTGTTATCCAATCACAAACCATGACACATTTGTAATCCGTAATATATTTTCCTATTTGGCCTATCTTCATATTTTCTTTAATATGTATTTAAAGCAATAAAACCAACCTGTTTTACGTGGTTAAAACACAAGTAATAATAGAGATGGGTATATTAGAAAACAAGAAATGCGAATGTTCTAAGTGTGCGATATCCTTATCATGTTGAGTCATCACATATTGTCATTGGCTGATTTCTACTCTCCAAAATCAATAAATACAAATGCATATCACTGTAATTACTCTCGTATTGTAAGGACGTCAACATCTCCTGAAATTTAGTTGTTTTTTCACACGTTTCAACGTTTACATTATTACAGCAACGGTTACAATTTAGGGTTCGTGCACTGTTCGGAAAAGCAAGATTACTCTTATTAGCACACCAATATCTCTCTTACCAGAGTTATATTGTTATTTTATAGGTAACACTTTAACAATTCATAAATTCACTAACGCTAGTACCAAAAATGTGTCTACGTCCTATCTACTGACATAGTCGATATAACGATTATACACACCATTACATAGGTTTCCCCTTGTTAGTGTTTGTGTACATTACTGTGCAAATAACTGAACAAAATGAATTACAGGCTCATCATAATTCACAGCTCCTTTAATCCCGCATTATAGAATGACTAGTTTTCTGATTATATTAAACGCAATATTTAAGTTCTCATACCATGTTACAATTATCTAGATGCATTTGCTTATCTTTGGTTGTTATCATTACGGTGCCTTGTAAATCCATTTGTCTTTTAGTCAACGATTTTACCTAGAGTCCCTGCAACGTTTTGAAACAACTCTCCACATGAGACCGTTTGACACATATATTAACAACTACAAGTCACCGTACGGCCTTCAATAATGAGCATAGCCAATTCTGCAGAGTCAGCTACGAAAGACCCCGAAATGACAAATGCAAAATGTGAAACGAGAAAAATAAGGGACTAATTTATTAACAAAACAATTAACGAAAACAAATATGTAAAACATTAACAAACGAAAGTCACTATACTTCAGGCTCCTGAATTGGGACAGCTGTTTGTCACATGTAGAATTAGTACTTTATCCAACTCACGTCGATGAACTCAGGTCTCCGTTCTGACAAAGGTGATATCTACAGTTTTGAATACCCACAATATTGTATAAGTTCCATCTTGTTAGTGTTGGTGAACAAAACTATGCAAATTGTAAACATAATTCAGTACAGCCTTGTCATAATTCACATACTCTAGTTTCTCTGATTTAAGAGTGCCATATTTTGTTATCATACTGAATGCAAAATCTACATATCCCTGTTTTATTACGAAAAGCTATATTCATCTAGTATATTCTTTTCTTTCATCATTTTTGTAATAAAGCTCAGTTATACAAATACCGCTGCTCATAATATAAGTTAACATGTAACACGTTCAATGTATAAAATTGTGTTTCAATTTAACAATATTTAAAGTTATATTTGATTAATTATTACAAGTGGCGTAAAGAAGGAGAGTAAGTACTGCTGTATTTACACGATTATTTGCTGTAATTGATCATTGTTCTGTAAGTCGATATAACGAAGAAGAGCAGTGTTTTATATGTACATTTTTCTACAGTAAATGGTTCTTAACGTTACGTTCCTCCAAGCTTAGTTAAAAAGTCAGTACTTGGGTATATCAAAAAAGATGTCTTTATATCGTTTACTGTTCGTGAAAAATGTAAACTATGATCTGTTATGGTAATGATTGTTCAAATGATAATGTATATCTTTGAAACTTATTGATCACTAAAGAAAAACTATTGCTACTTCTTCCATTATAATATTTGAATTGATCATGGTTCATTATAACTTTTGCTGTCGTAATCAATAATAATTACAGATTGAGTAAAATTTAATGCACGTTATGAATTGCCACATTATTAGCTTTGTTCGTAAAGTGATGGCCGTTATATCCCCTTATCACACTGATCACTTTTTTTTTGAGAACTTAACATTTACTTTTTAGAGGGACGCGATTCTAACAAGTACATACAGGTCAGTCAGATACATTGATAAACATATCTGATAACGGGGTAAAATAAGCACAATTTTTTCTATTGATTATATTATATATATATGATTTATATTAAGATAGTCACAAGACATATGTAACCTTCTTTAATATTGTAATATCTTTTTTTTTAATAAACTCCAATACCACCTGAATCAATACTATTTTTATATCGAAATGACATAATTAGCGAAATAACTGTTTTTATAATTTCAGGAACTTGGAAAGGTGAGTAGTAACATTTTTATTTTTAATTAAACTGTTTATTTGCTGTCATTGATCATTGATCTGTAACTCAATCTAATATTTAACGTATATATATATGAAGATGTGGTATGTGTGCCAACTTTCCATCCAAGTAACAGTTTATTAAAGTAAACCATTATAGGTCTAGGTACCGCCTTTAACACGGAGCCTAATATTAAATGCATTGTTGATTGTAACAAGGCTAACAATTTTTCTTACTTTTCAAATGTATGTGATGCTCTATGAGGGATTGGTTTCTTTATTATAGCAAATGTGTAAAGAAACTATTAGCTAGTTTAAGTTTAGTTTAAACATATTTATTTATAGTGGATTGGGAAACAAGTTTTGCAACTTATTTAAATCCCTTTCCACTTTGCGGGTGCGAGTGCTGCATTGCAGCGGCATTAGCGTACTCTTTTTCGAAATCTGCAAGGGTGTCTTTAACCTGCAAGAGATATGGCTCCCTCTTAACACGAGTCATAAATTTATCGTCCCCTTCCGACGGACTATTATCGTTTTCGTGAGACCATACTCGCAAAGTGTGTCAAGGGAAAGCCGAACGGGAATCTAACCAGGCACCTTTGTGTTAGTAGTCCGATGCACTAACCACTACACCCGGGCTCACTAGTATCTTCTGGAATATTGTCCACCAATAAAACAAATCATAAATTTATTAATGATATTAAGTACTTATCCAATATAAAGATAACTTTGATATTAGTTTACATATTTCGTTATCATAAACAGTACTTCCATGTCCCTTAATCTTATTAAAAAAATAATTCATCAGTAAACAAATGGATTGGAAAAGTAAGAATGTGAATATAAATGTGAAAACTCTTTAAGGTAATTTCTGAATAAAAACACACAAACAAAGAAAACTATTTCAATTAAACTAATACATATTATATATTGATATGATAACTGCAATTTAGTTTAACTTGGAATAATAGGATGAAGAATAATTATATTCATTGCGTTTGTAGAAATATTACTTTTTGTTTGTACCGTAACGCAGATATAAGTAAAAATACAATGCACTTTGTCATTTTGAACATTTAATCTAGCATAACGCACATTTTGTCTCATAACTATTTATACATTAGACGTTTTTTTATAATTTCATATTTCTTCATCTAAAGGGTATACATTATATTATATTCATTTTTACAAACGAACCGAATATAAGTAAACAGACAAGGACAATCAGTAACTACTAAATAATAAAGGATTCTCTTTATCAGTATATTTCACCATAGTCCATACCAAACAAATCTTGTATGACTGCATAAACGTTTATTTTTTTAAAAACCAATATCGAGGTTCATGATTAATTTATTATAAAAAGTAAAATGTGCACATGTCATTAGTATTTAATCATTTGACGTTATATTAATAATTATGATGAACAGTTATATCAATTGCATCTTGTTCGTAACAAGGCTCTCCGTCCTCCCCTCTCTTCTTAGAGTTGGACGATAGATACTTATATAACAGTCAAACTCATGGATCGAAAATTTCAATTGTATGTACAGGTCTTTAAAGTAATGGTTTCTAAATTTAGTAAAACGTCATTGTGCTTATTTTGTGACCTATTATAACGTGGGCCTCTGATTTCATTTGAATTAGACGGTCTATAATGAGAGTGACATGGCGTCATGTCTGTAAAACAGTACAGCTGGAGACATACAATAATAGAGTTTTCACGTTTCCTTGTAAAATGAAAATAAAAATGTGTTTCCTTTTTTAGCTCACCTAGCCCGAAGGATGCTAATTCACATTGTCAAGTAATACTAGAAATCAGTCTAATAAAAAAAAATATACCCATCTCCCCAGTTGACTGATACCCTTAACACACTGAGTCATCACCTTACATCAATGACAGTACTGTTCTTTCCAAAATCTGTAAATATAAATTCATATAATGTACTCACATTCTAATGGTAAGGACATCGACATCTTTTGATATTTGGTAGTTTGTTATCATTTGTCAATGTATACAGTATGAAGGTCATTTTTATAATTAAGGTCCGTGGACTGTTTGCACAAGCAATATATGTCTTGTTAGCACAACAATATTTCATACTCCCTTAACAAACTTCTCTTGTAAATGTGTTTTATACTTTCTCCACTGCTGGTATCTCAACTATGTCCTCACTTCTGACAAAGATGATATTTGCTGTAATAGTTCCATACACATTAACATATATCCCACCTTGTTAGTGTCGATAAATAAAACTGTGCAAATATCTCAATACGATAAATAACCGTTTCTTCATATTTCCCCTGGTTTAAGTTTGCCTAATTTTGTGATGATATTTAACGTAAAATCTTAGTAGTCATACCGTCGTACGATTTTCGACATTGAATTTCATTAATCCATCTTCTGTTGTCACCATTACAGTATTAACGTTTAGGGTTTTAAACTGATTTACATAATAATATGTTGACATGTAAATTACTTAATGAATAACATTAATTAAAATGACATTATTTATTGAAATCCTTTAATTTTTTAGAGGACGTTACATGTTATTATATATATAATTATCCGATATGTTTAAGGTTATTGATTATGAATCTGTTACTCAATTTAGCGGCATGAAAACGTAAATTTTCGTTGCTTTCACGATGCTACTACGTCCTTATTACGCTTCTACAACGATACCTCTACGAGTATGTCACGTTCTCACGCCACGCTTATTCTGCGATCTCACTACGCTTATCAAGAACTTACTACGCTCATCACGTTCTCACTACGACCATACTACGAGTTGTACGATTGCAACACGGTCTTACCACGCTTCTTCTGTGATTATAGCACGTTCTTACAACGAATAAGCTACCTTCATAGCGTGACATTACTACCTTCTGAGCAATAACGTCAATATCGTATTCCATATTAATACAGTTCCATTACTTCTTTATCTGATTAATCCGTAGATTTCTCGGAAATACTACAGTCATGCCACCAAAATCTACTAGAAACCGTGGGCTTGGTAGTAGGGGTTGATACAGAGGCAGATGGAGCTCTGATAGTAACGAATTCTGATAAAGCAGAGATGTCGGACCGACCAATCCTACCTATGTTACAACCTATTGCTGGTCCATAAAGCTCAGATGAAGATATTTCAGTGAACGGTATCAGAGATGACACAGATGTGTCAATTGATATAAGGAGATGTGGTATGAGTGTCAATGAGACAACTCTCCATCCAAGTAACAATCTATAAAGTAAACCAGTATAGGTCATGGTACGGCCTTCAACACTGAGCCTTGACTAACATCGAACAGTAAGCTATTAAGGGCCCCACAAAATACTAGTGTAAAACCATACAAACGGTGAAAAAACAACGGTATAATTTATGTCAAAACAAGAAGCATGGTTGAGAAGTTAAAGAAAATGGGCACGAAGTCTTAATAACATACAAACAAATAAGACCTGGAGAGATTTAATATTTTTATGTGAAAGTGACAACGAGAAGGATGGTCGTAGTATGAACATAGTTAAGTCGTATGACGAACGTGTTGAGGACGGCAAGGGCATGCTATAGTCGTAATATGGTCGTGAACAGCTAGGTATAGTCGTAGTGGAAGCGTAGATTGGTCGCGATGAGAACATGATGGTCGTAGTTAGGTCGTAATAACATCGCTGTGAGAACGAAGCGCAGTCTCTCCGAATAAGATCAAGTTCTGACTACGCTCTCGCTACGATGATACATCTACTTTTGCGATCTAAGTGCGCTTTCACTACGCATTTACTACGATCTAATTTCACCACGACCACACCACGATTGTTTTGAACATGTTCAAAGTTTGCCACGCTCATCGCAATATTATAGACCTCAACAAGACCGTGATACGACCTTACTGCGATCTACACGATGAACTACGATCATCAAAAATTGCATTTTTTTACAGATCGCAGTGCGATCGTAGCCTAGTGGGACTGCGCTATTATCACGTTGTGTTATCACATTCTGCCATTGGCTGTATTGTACTCTCCAAAATATGTGTAAATATAAATTCATATCACTGTAATAACTCTATTATTGTATGAATTGGGACATCTCTTAGCATTTGGTAGTCTTTTCATCATGTGTTAATGCATAAAGTAATAATAAAATGGTCACATGTATACTTTATGTTTTATTAGTAAAACAATATATATTAAGGATGTATTCTTTTGACGTTTCAGTCTCATTGTACTCTCCTTCTGGACTTATTTCCAAAACATGTGATACAAGTGAAAAATATCAATGAATTTAAAAACAAAATATAATCCAATATAGCCATGGGAAAAATGTGTATTTACAATGAATAGTTTTTGAATAATCCAGTCTTCAAATTTTACGACCAATAAATTCAAATTTTTAAGAAAATGGGTGAGGGATACAAAAAATGATTTTACAAGAGCCATGTACATCCGATATAATTTTTGTCTTTTCAAATTTCTTAGATACATGTATGTATTTTTCCAATTATTTTAAACAAGAAAAATAAAAAATATGCATTTTGTTCTAAAAACTGAAAAACGTCACAGATTTACAAAACTGACAGCATGGAAAGTTTTACACCAAAAAATTGCATAAAAATATGATAGAACTTTCTAATATTTACACCTACCTATAGTTTTGTAAGTAAAATATATTCAGATTGGTCCACTTCATCTGTATAGAAGGCATGACAAAAGTTTTAGTGTGGAACGTTAATTTTTTTTCACAATAATAGCTACAAAAATAGGTAAAAATCGGTGAAAAATTGGAAATCATTAATATAGGGCATTTTGAAAGGGGCGTGGCAAAAAAAAAGAGCACCACCATATATTTTTTTTCTTCAGCAATTTTATTTTTATAGTCTTATTACCCCCAAATAATTACGTTGTGTCATAACATTGTGTCATTGGATGTACTGTTCTCTCTAAAATCTTCAATTACGAATTCATATCACTCTTGAAATATACTGACATTTGATAGTTTTTTATCATGTGTCAACGTATACAGTATTAAGTTCTCTTGTTAATTTATACTATCGCCAGTAAATGTGTCTGAACATGATAGAATTTGTTCCCTTTTTTATATACAGATGACATATTATGTAATGATTACACACACGATACTTTACATATGATCTCCCTAGTTAGTGTTTGTGTTTCAAACTGTGTAGATCTCTCTGAAAAATATATTTCAACTTCGTCATAATCCACAGCTCTTGTTACCCCTGTTTATTGAATGTCTAATTTTTTTATTATATTTAAATCCAAGTTGTAGTGGTCCTACCATATAACGATTATCTAGGATCAACTGATTTCATCTATCTTTCTTTTGACGTCATTATTACAGTAGCAACGTTAAGGGTTTCATACTGGTGTATATACTATGGTAACATGTATATCATTTAATGAAAAAAACTCATATCTCAAAATATAATCATTAATAGAGTAATGTTTGTTTTATGATTTCAGGGAAGTGGAGCGGTAAGTAGTTATGTAATAATTAGAATTATTGTAGGTCATTGTGGATCTGCAATTCAAATATATACAGAAGAGATGTGTCGAAAGAAAGTCCTTTATATTACAAAATAATAATTAATCTTCAGTTTTATATTTATACTAGGATGTATCGTCCTTCCCTATGTCTATATATCACGTTACCTGGCCTCTCAAATGCTCGTATCAGGACTTTTCGACAAGAGCGGGGATTCTCAGTGACGTCAAAATATTTGGTGAGAAGAAATGAGCGACGTCAAATTAAGTGAGGGACGTTATCAAGATTGCTGTCGTTAAGAATAAAACTGTCTTAGGCAGGGGAAAGCTACCAGTAATTTAAAGCGTATCGGATATTATACACATTGATATTATAAAACAACTTCGCCAAAAAGGTTCACATTGCGGCTTGCAGTTGATATTGTGCGATATAAATGTGTCGACAATCCAATAATCTATACATTTGAATAGTGGTGTGCTTTAAATAACGATTGTTTGGAGTGAATATTGTAAACTATGATTAGCTATGATGTTATTCAAATACATAAGCCATATCTGTCTTACTCATTTATCAAGAAAATTAATTCAAGATACTTACGTCAATTTTATATTTTTTTATTTATCTTGATATCAAATAAATTCATATGTCTCGATTTTTCAATTAAACAGACACGTTTAGATATATAAATATCAATGTCGATACGCATGCTAATTTTACGTAAAGACGTGAGCCTCACAGTGGGGTTTGTGTTGAAAGTTTGACGAAATATTGTAAATCTTGGAAACGGATATCATTTCAACTGTTGTTCTTTGCAAAGCTGTCATCATCCCTTCCTTTTTAAATGTTTATACTTCTCTTTAATGTAAAGGTTATTGGCCTCCATGTTATGTCATCTATTACAACTCTAGACTTTGACTTCTTCAAACTAGACAGTCATTAATGACAGTGACGTAATTCCTACGAATACAGTCTAACCAGAGACATGCTGAAATAAACCTTTCACCTAACGGAGTAAAAGAAATATATATGAATATTTCTGAATGACCTATATTCCTTTTTTTTGTATTTTAAAAGATAACACCGACCACTTTTAACTTAATTTATACAAAGTAATCATACAGATGGGTTAATCAGAAGAATATATTTTATATTATAACCACGTAGGTAATCACATTATGTCTATGGCTAGTATATAATCACTAAAATCTGTAAAATATATAAATTCAGTCCACTATATTAACTTTCTGTTTGTAAGGACGTCGACACCTCCTGACACATCATAGATGTATGTCAACGCATTTGAAATTTAGTCAATGGTTATACGTTTGGTCCATGCAAGATATATCGTGTTAGCACCACAGTATTGCTTAATTCCTTATCATAGGCATCCGTTGTGACATGTTTAGAATCCAAACAATCTGACATAGGTTCCACCTTGTGATTGTTGATAAACAAAACTCTTCAAATTTCTAAATCCTCGTCATAATTCGCACCTATAGTTTCCCCTGATTTAAGAGTGACATATTTTGTGATCATATTAAACCTACAATGATCTCTTTATATTACGAATATCTTAATTCTTCTATCGTTTTACCCTCATGTCAGTAATAATGTTTAGTAAATAATACTGCTATACATAATAAAATATTAACATGTTCAACATTCAAAGAATGAAACTGGTATAGTAAATTAACAATATTAATAGTTATTTTTGAATAATGATTTCAGGCTGCGCAAACTAAACGAGTCAGTATTGCTATATATATACGGTGTATTTACTGTCATTGTTCTGTAACTCAACTTAATGAAGTGTCTTTATAAGTGTATTTTGATACAGTTTATGTCACATAACGCCTTCGTGTTTAACTTCCTAAAGTCAATTCTAGAAAAAAAGAAATGTCTTTCGTATTATTCTTTCAGAATATTGAAAGCTATGATCTTCTATAGTTATGATTATTTTAGAGTAATGACGTATAACTTCAAAACTTATTTATCAATTATGCAAAACTATTGATATTACTTCCATCAATGCAATATTTGTATGTACCATTATTCAAATTATAACTTTTGGTGTCGTTGTGTAATGACTACAGAACCTTTTTATCATTTAAAAAGCACTATCGATGTTTATAGTAATTTTGTTGAAAGAGGATATGTGAATAGTTTGTAATTTCAAGAATGGTGTTGTTTACTCCACCAATATCAGGAATAAAACGTTGAGAACGGAAATACGTCTAACTCTCATTTCAAAGTTTTCTCGTAAATTTCAGAATTCTTTTTTATTTCCTTACTCGTCCATGAACCATGTCCTCCTTTTTGATAAAGATGATGTATTTTGCAATGATTGCTCAAACCATAATATAATGGTGTTGATATACAAAACTGTTCAAATTTCTCAG